>NW_027443784.1:0-35350 GCF_048569485.1 Anomaloglossus baeobatrachus | reverse complement strand
ACCGCCCAGCTCCGGCTACCTGTTCTGGCCCCTTCCTCACTACGGCCTGCCCCGGCCCTCTTGGAGAACGCTTCACTCCCAGCCGGGAGCTGAACTCCAGACCTCTGTTCTCTCTGACCTCTCCACACTCTCTGCTCCAGCCCCTCCCCTCTCCTCTGCTTTTCCCTTACACTGGGGGCTGTGCTTGTTTGGCTGCACCAGTGTGAGATCATATTACCAAGGAGGATTAACTCTTTATGTGACAACCTGGCTGTGCCAGGGCGTCACACTAGCAAAACAAGGGTGTCACAGTCAGGATGTCATATAGTCGACATGCCAAAAAAAAAAAAAAAAGGTCTTTAAAGAAAAACTGACAAGTCGTTTCTGTCATTCAAACTTAGCGGTCCCATTGCGTTTAGATCCAGAATCAATCTGGATTCTTTTTGTAACAGCGTGCGGTGCGTGTCGCCGCCTCTGCTGCTAGGATTGACTTTAAACAGACCAGCAAAAGAAAGTAGATTGGAATTACTATTATGGCATTCCTGCATGTGTTTAATAAGTCTTGCTGAACCTATCCCTGATATTAAGGATTTGCAATGTTCCCTAAAACGGACGTAAAGGGGCCGGATAGTTTTTCCAATGTAATAAAAATTGCAGGGGCAGAATAATGCATACACTATATAAGTGGACTTGCACGATATGAAATCATTAACCCTGAGGTACTCACACCCCACTTATTACATCCCTTGTTTTATGGGCCGAACCGAAAGGACAATTCCCACATCTAAAATTACCCTTAATTTTTTTCTTGTCTAACCATGTCTTTTCCTTTGTGGGCACGAATCTATTTTTTACCAAAAGGTCGACTAAATTATGGCCTCTTCTGTAAGATACCAAGGGACCCTCTTTAACCAGGGCTCTAAGGTCTTTATCGTTTTTCAACAAATGCCAGTGTCTCTTTATGCTGGATCTCACAATGTCAAACAGAATTGTATTTGAAATTGAAGGTGCATCTATCCACGGCGGCATTATGCGGCATTTTTCCTGGTATTTTTTTTTAAAAAAAATTTGCGAGGTCTATCACGATCATTCGTCGCCATCGCAGTCCTGTCCTGTTCTTTTGCTGGTCTGTTTAAAGTCAATCCTAGCAGCAGAGGCGGCGACACGCACCGCACGCTGTTACAAAAAGAATCCAGATTGATTCTGGATCTAAACGCAATGGGACCGCTAGGTTTGAATGACAGAAACAACTTGTCAGTTTTTCTTGAAAGACCTTTTTTTTTTTTTGGCATGTCGACTATATGACATCCTGACTGTGACACCCTTGTTTTGCTAGCACTATCTGATCATGGCGTTGATTAATAGCTACTGTTTTGCATTTTAACATTATTGCATACACTGTCTCTGAAATTTTTTTTTTTTTTTCACAAATTTAAAATAATTTCTACTGTTTTTGTGCTCGCTGTACTGTACATCAGAATTTTGTTCTGTTCTTGTAGGGATTGTGATTCTGTCCGCCTTTTGTATATTATTGTATTTTGAGAGATATGTGTATTAGACTGTGATATGTTAATACCCTTGAAGTCTTCACCTGTTTTTTGCAGCTACTAATTGTATACTTGCATTTGCATTTTAAATCACTCTGCTAATGCAGTACCCGCACCATTTGTGTTAAAAGGGCGGTGCTGCATGGCAGTTTGCACTGGACCCATGGAAGCTAAGTTCTAGCGAAACGGCACGCCGTCGTCCGGCGTTGTATGGCTTGTCTCACCCTCCCCACCGCTTGTACCCTCATGTTTCCCCTGCAATAAAGACGGAGTTATATGGTGATCATCTGAAGTGCGACTTTCTTTCTCCTTTGGATTTATCTTGGTCTTCACCGCAAGTCTGCACCATGATCCCCTCCATGGCTCAGTAGGGCTCAAGTAGCTGAACGTGTAGTAACACACGGAGTAGGTGGTGCACCGGGACTCTTACCTCTTTCATATATATATATATATATATATATATATACTTATAAATATATATATATTTATAAGGAATATGATATCTGTCATTGCTAACAGGCTTTGCTAAAATAGTAAATACCCAGTATCAAATATAAACATCATATTTCTTTGTTACCCATGTTAGAGTTGGTGGGTCAGCAGTGCATCCACTTCCACCCCTATGTACATTTCGCATAAAACGCTTCCTCAGGGGGCTATTGCTGATCAATTTTCCCTCTCTTTATATGTGTTCGCCTAATGGCCACCGCTTGCAGTCTGTCCACCGACTGCAACGGGGAAGCACCGCTCTTCAGGGTTGCCAGCGCATGCACAGTGGCTATAGAAGCCAGGGCTTATACACAGCCCTAATGACAGTGGCGTGACCCAGCGGGCAGGTGGAGGACAGTGGGCACGCGCACCAGACTGCATTAAGCAACTTACGTCACATTCCCATATGCTGCACTATGATATGCGCTTGCTTACTTGCTAATCACTGTGCATGATATGCAAAGTTGAAGCGACCAAATGGTCTTGGACACCTATAAATTTATAAATTCCAAGTATGTGTGATGCCCTGGGCAAGCCAGGGGTCACAGGTCATGACACCACCACACCCTACACCCCGGATAGGTACACCGAAGCTAAACCAAAAATCCTTGTTGCCTTCCTCCAGGGGCTGATGTCCACACCAGGGGGTGGGCCAGGTGGTTGGCTCCGAACACCGAGGAGTTCACAGCCCTGGAGGCGGGAGAACCAGGCAGATCAGTTTAGTCAGAGTTTGAAGTGAGAGTGAAGTGGTAGAGGAGCAAGAGGGAGGAGTAAAAGTGGAAGAGAAAGTGACAGTTGAGGAAGCCTGAAGTTGGTCCGGGTGCGTGCCCCGGACTGAGAGAGCAAGGTCAGCAGACGGCAGTGACCGTCTGCAGGAGAGGCTGATCGGAGGTTGCCGAAAGGACCGTGGACGGGTGGTGGCCCGGCGGTACCGGAACGGTATACGAAGAGAAGCCAGCACCATTGGCAGGGGCCTTTCGGATCCCGGCAAGGCTAGGAGTCGCCGTGAATTTGCCAAATCCGTCAGTGAAGGGGACCTCCGGGTCTCCCAACAACTAAGTCCCGATTGAAGGCAACAGTCCAACCGTAGGAGAGAGACACCGCCACCGCCAAGGCACCAGTTTCTCAGGGCCAGCGCCTGCGGGTAAAGTGGGGCTCCTCCGGCCTATATCCAAGCCGGGGAGCGGGTTACCGGTGGGAACCCATCGCTACCAATATAGACTTAGGTGCAGGAAAAGGGACCGTCATCGTCAACTACCGGGGAAAAGCAACAGCAGCCGTCCGTGGGAACCGTCTTTCCAGCCGTGTGTTTTACTGAGAACTGTGTTCCCGTCTCCGGCTGAGTGAGTACCACAGTGCCGTGAGGCACAGCGCTGCCCCGCGTCCCTGCACCCCACCAAGCCCTGCACCGACCCCGCCATCCCTCATCCCCCACCTCATCACTGGGCCCTGGGACAACCACCCCCTACCCACGGAGGGGAGAACCAACAACTTTGCTGCTCCCTGTCACCGCTCCCGGGATCCCCATACAGAGCAGCGGTGGTGTCCACACAATCACCACAACTGTGGGTGGCGTCACGGACAATAAACAATCCCAAAAACCAATCCCCTTTCACTCATGGGCGAGGAGCGCCGCTCGAGTCCCCGGGATCCGGCCCATCGCTCGAGCCACCGAGCAGTAGCAGGCCGCAGCAGCAGCGGCAGCCGGACCCGAGCAGTGGGAGAGCGCGGCGTCCCCACTTCCGCCCGCGACATATGCCATACATAACGATTGAGACATATGGTAATTCATAACATGCATCAAGTCGTGCAATATGCAGAGAATATCCACGTCAGGAATATGAATCCATTAGAGTAGGTTCTTCACATACAAGGTGATCCTTAGGGTTGGTAGAAGTATACTGTAAACAAATACACAAATTAAAACCAATTAAAAACAATACAGGAAAACGGTGGAAGAGATCAAAGATAATGTACTAAATTGCATAAATGATCATTGCTGCGCATGATAACACAAGGCCTATATAAAATAAATAGACGTGACACTGAATAATTTTGATGGCATTAAATGGCCATGACATTTATTAAGGGTTAAATAGCATATTAAAATTACCAATAAATAACCAAATCTTTATTAACCATTTCATCACCACAGTCCATAAACTAGTCCGCCAGCAAAGCTGACGACTTTTCCCTCTAACAAATGCCACGACGAGTGCGATCCTCCACGAGAAGTTCTTTCTCCAGGGATGGCGGGTGGGTGTTCTTCTTTGATCTTCAGAAATTCTGACAGCCAGCTGATGGAGAGCCCCTGCTTTTATTTACAAATTTCCCGCACTTTTCTAACAGCTGACCAATCAGCTGTTAGAAAAAACGGAAAATGGAAAATACCCTACCTATTGGAAAAATCTGCAAACTAAAATTCAAAAGCCCAAGCAATGATTACAGATTCTTCAAAGTAGTCTTTTTTTCTGACAATCAAGCTCAAAAGCTCCGCTTCCAACCTAGCAACTTTATCCTGAGGCAACCTACACTCCATCCTATCAGAATCAATAGTGATGCCTAAAAACTCCAAACACCGACAGGGCAAAGTCGTCTTCTCTTCCGCTATAGGAACACCACACAAACACATCAACTCACGAAACTTAACTAACAACTTTAAACAATCCTCAGACTCCGCCTTACCAACAAATAAAAAATCATCTAAATAATGCAGAATTTTCC
Organism: Anomaloglossus baeobatrachus; assembly: GCF_048569485.1. Taxonomy (NCBI): domain Eukaryota; kingdom Metazoa; phylum Chordata; class Amphibia; order Anura; family Aromobatidae; genus Anomaloglossus; species Anomaloglossus baeobatrachus. The sequence goes on along the minus strand of NW_027443784.1, from coordinate 30,611 downwards.
CTTACCTCCCTCAACCTCAACAACCCAATGTAAAAATGATGAAAAAGATTCAAAATAAAAACAAGACAAAGAAAAACCCATCGGGAGGCATTTGTCAAAAAAATAGTGCCCCCTAAACTGAAAACCCAGAGAATTGAAACCCGAAGGATTCACTGGTAAAAGCCTGAATGCTGACTGAATATCTGATTTTGCCATTAAAGCCCCTCTATCTGCTTCCCTTAACAAATCCACAGCTTGATCAAATGAGGAATATTTAACCGAGACTATATCCGGCTCAATCTCAACATTTAAGAACCATATCTTGGAAACGATAAATGGTGGATTAGACGGAAACTACCCTTCTCCTTCTTAGGGACTATCCCGAGTGACGAAAGCCGAAAATTCTTGAACGGGGGACTAACAAAAGGACCAGCTACCCTACCTAATTGAATCTCTTTTAGCACTTTGGAAGCTACCACTGACTCAAATTAATTTACTGAAAGAATATTCTCCACCCAAACGCACCCTGACCCTTTAAACTCAGGAACAAAAAAAACGTTCACAAATCCATCCAAAATTAACTAAGCATTCTGTCTGACTGGATAGCGATCTAACCAACCCAGCATGTTTTGTACTATCACTGGTGTCACCTCCTTTAAACATGGACTCCTTAGTGTTGTGTTGTTGCTGTGTACTCTGGTTCTGTTTTTTGAAACATTTGAAGATGGCATGATTACCCCCACAAGAGGAGCACTCATGTCGAAATCTGCAATTGGATGTAAATTTACATGACGACTCATTAAATGCAAAGCAGAAACCTTTTTTAACCATAGGATTATTTTGAGAAAATCTGTTAAAATTAGTCCTCTGAGGAAGCATAAGGTTTAGCCATAGACCGACGTCTTTTTGGCCCCATTGCATATTCCGGAGGATGGCTAATTTTTGACGAAAACCCTCATCATAATTCAGCCATGCAATGCCACCAAAACTGCGATATGCCTCTAATATGTTCTCCATGTGCTGAAAAAGACCCGAACAAACTGCCGGATTCTTTTCACTCAAGACAGAAGAAAAAATGCAAAATGCCTGCAGCCAGTTATTGAATGATTTAAAGGCGGCCTTTTTCTTATCATCTAAATCCGTCTTCTCATCCTTTTTAACATTCTCTCTACTAGACGGAAGCAGAGAAAACAAATCAACATAATCTCCCATGTAAATCTTATCCCTAACTGGCTGCGGCAAATGAAATCCCAGGGGGGACATGTCACATGTCAAAGCCTCCTTAAATAAATAACCAGGCAGAGACATGGACTCCTGACAACCACTAAAGCTGGTGTCACACACAGCGACAACGACAATGACGTCGCTGCTACGTCACCATTTTCTGTGACGTTGCAGCGACGTCCCGTCGCTGTGTGTGACATCCAGCAACGACCTGGCCCCTGCTGTGAGGTCGCCGGTCGTTGCTGAATGTCCAGCTTCATTTTTTGGTCGTCACTCTCCTGCTGTGACACACACATCGCTGTGTGTGACAGCGAGAGAGCGACGAAATGAAGCGAGCAGGGAGCAGGAGCCGGCGTCTGGCAGCTGCGGTAAGCTGTAACCAGCGTAAACATCGGGTAACCAAGGGAAGACCTTTCCCTGGTTACCCGATATTTACCTTCGTTACCAGCCTCCGCCCTTGCTGCCAGCGCCGGCTCCTGCTCTGTGCACATGTGGCTGCAGTACACATCGGGTAATTAACCCGATGTATACTGTAGCAAGGAGAGCAAGGAGCCAGCGCTAAGCAGTGTGCGCGGCTCCCTGCTCTCTGCACTGTGACATGTAGTTGCAGTACACATCGGGTTAATTAACCCGATGTGTACTGTACCTAGGAGAGCAAGGAGCAAGCGCTAAGCGCGGCTCCCTGCTCTGCACGTGTAGCACAGCGACGTTATGATCGCTGCTGCGTCGCTGTGTTTGACAGCTAAGCAGCGATCATAACAGCGACTTACAAGGTCGCTGTTACGTCACAGAAAATGGTGACGTAACAGCGACGTCGTTGTCGCTGTCGCTTAGTGTGAACCCAGCTTAAGACCTGCACTACTCTCCCTAGCCACCGCCCCCCTGCTAACATTTCACATAACACTTTCTTCACTACAGCTTCTATACTAAAAGGAAGAGGGCCGGCACACGAGACAGACAGAGGGACATTGAAACTCTCAGCCTGTCCTCTGCTCTGCAGTTCTCGGCCCTCCTGTGGATGTCCCTGGTCTCCAGCAGCTCCGCGCCTCAGGCCCCTGCCTCTGGCCTCGGCAAGGCACCTCCTCCTCTTCAGACGGGGACTCGGACCAGGGGGCCGCCGTCGCTCTTCTGGCCCCAGGAACGATCTTCCCCTATGATCTCCCGCTGCCACCAGGAATTTCAAATCCCTGGGCCGGTGCCGCGCTTTTACGGCGACGCCGACTAGATGACGTACTCTTCCTCTTCGTGGCTGCTCTGTCCGGCGCTGAACAATGACGCGCCTCCGCAGCCAGGATGGGCGGGAAAGCTCCGGCTTCCGCTTCTTCCTCATTCTCACCGACTGCCGCTGGAAGGACGCTGCGCCGCAGGGACCGCCTTCTTTCCGGGATATCCGCTGTCAGCGCTGCCATCTCTTCTGGGTCGGTAAGCTGGATAACCGCGGCGTCACGATCCTCAGCTTCTCCAACTTCTGCTGGCTGCCTAGACGCCTCCAGGCATTGTCTCAGCCAGGCTTCTCCACTGTCCTCGCGCGCCCTCTTCATCCGGTCTTGCAGCAGGCTTTCCATCAGCTGTTCTTCTTTGATCTTCAGAAATTCTGACAGCCAGCTGATGGAGAGCCCCTTCTTTTATTTACAAATTTCCCGCACTTTTCTAACAGCTGACCAATCAGCTGTTAGAAAAAACGGGTGCGCAGAACCAGCCTAAACTGGTTTAACCAGTCTCCTCATGACAGAACACAGCTGTTCTTAACCCTTCACTCACCACACATATAGTGAACATAAAAACCTTTATTCAATAATAATGGCCATTCCATTGTATATATAACCAGGCCTGTGCCATCATGCATTCGCACGGCATACTAGCTACCGTGCTCTAAACAGAGAGCCAGATGGATTAATTGGGGACAATAGAGCTAGTACACAGGCATTTTCTAGGGGAAAGAGAGTCCAACTTATAAGAAACAAGCAAATTAATTGGTTTCATTTAATCCTGTAGGTGATTTAGTTTCTAATAGTGTAATCCATTTGCATTCTTGCTGTAATAGTTTCTTATTTATATTGCCGCCTCGAATCCCTCTGGACACATGTTCAATCCCCCTTACATTAAAGGTACAGGGATCACTATCATGTTTTAATTTGAAATGTCGAGGGATTGTTTTCAATTCCTCCAAATTGGAGATGGTTGTTGCAGCTACAATGTCGCGTACGTCTTTCCTTGTCCTGACTCTTAGTTGGCGTGATGTCAGCCCAATATAAATTAGGCCACAAGCACACATCGCATAGTATATCACCTGCGTGGTGGAGCAGGTGATATACTGGCGAATTTCAAATTCTTTGTCTCCCCTGATGACCTAAAGGTCACACACATATTGGCGCATGCCCTACATCCACCACAGGGGTAACACCCCTTAACCAGTGACCCTGTGTCAAAGGGCGTATTGGTAGTCGCCACGTAGTGGCTTCTAACCAATATATCTTTGAGATTTTTGCTTCTCCTATAGGTCATCTGGAGGTAATCTAGTATATACTTTTTCAGGATTGGTTCGGTCTGGAGAACTGGCCAATGGCGCTGCAAACTTCTTTTCACCTCTTCACATTGTGAATTATATGTTGTGATGAATCTGACATTATTGTTGTCCTTGGATACTCCATTGGAGGACTGGAGTAAAGTTTCTCATGTGAACTTCTTCGCCCTATTATACCCTTCCTTTATGGATCTGTTGCTGTACTCTCATGACTGAAATCTCTTTCTCAATATATCAGCTTGAAATTTCTGTGGGGTTGAGCAAATCCGCTTCGTTCTCATAAACTGCCCAACTGGGATAGATTTGATAGTGACGTAATGGTGGCTAGACTCTGCATGCAACAGGGAATTGATTGCGGTGGGCTTCCTGAATAAGTCTGACTGTAGCTGTCGGTTGCTGTCAATATCGATCTTGATGTACAGGAAGTCCACCACCTCCCTGCTACACACATAGGTCCGCCTGATGTTAAAATCATTCACATTGAGTTGGCCCATGAACTGCCTAAGCCCATCCTCACTGCCTTGCCAAATAAATAAAATATCGTCAATGTATCATGGCCAGAGGGGTATATGGTCTACAGCCCACGCGTCCTCGCCCCCCCGCAAACCACTTTCCCAAAACCCAAGAAAGAGGTTTGCAAATGAAGGCGCACAGGCCGCCCCCTTTGCAGTACCCCTCCGCTGTAGATAAAATTGCTCTTTAAAGGAAAAAAAATTATGCGATAGGATGAACTCAAGCAGCCCAAGGACCAACTCACATGTGGGACCATCCCAGTTGCTGTTCACGAAAAAGAAGCGGGCCGCCTCCAACCCCTGCTGATGATCAATGCAAGTATAGAGTGACTCTATATCTGCAGTCACGAGGTACATATCATCCTCCAAATGTATCCCGTTAATTCTGGTTAATACGTACGTGGTGTCGCGGACGTATGATGGGAGAGCTTCTGCCAGTGGTTGCAAACAAAAATCCACAAATTTGCACACCGGGTCATAAAGGCCTTCCAATCCAGACACGATAGGTCTGCCCGGGTGTTCGGTGGCATTTTTGTGGATTTTAGGGATGAAGTAAGTGGTTGGTGTCTTAGGGTATTTAAATATTAGACCGTCATAGAATTTTTTTTTTTTAGGGATAATGCCCTGCCATATAGTATCAGACCTAATTCAGCAGAATATGATGACATAGGATTTGTGGATCATTTTATATATGTGATTCTATCCCTCAACTGTTTCTGTGCCTCCTTCTCATACATCTTTTTGGGCCATAGGACAACGTTTCCCCCTTTGTCGGCTGGTTTGATGACAAGGTCATCGAGCGACTGTAATTCACAAAGTGCCGTTCGATCTCCCTGAGTAAGGTTGTCACTCAGTCATGCAGTAGAGATCCTCTTGAGATTATGGATAACCAGATCAGTGAAGATCTCCACCGCAGGAGATGCCGACATCGCGGGAAATGTTACCGATCTGGGATATAAATGCCTGGGGTATTTACCTTGGGTCGTTCCATCCTGCTCGTCCAACAAAAAATTCAAATTTCTCCAGGCTTCTTCTATTATAGAGTCTGACATGGTCGTATGGTCATCGCTGTTTTTATAATGCAGCTTTTTAAGAATAAATTTCCTTGATAAAAGATTAACATCTTTTATAGCTGTGAAAAGATTAAAGCCATTAGTGGGTGCAAAGGTTAGCCCCCTCTCAAACAACTTTTTTTTTTATTATAAGTCAATACATGTTCTGATAAGTTAATCACCTGTAATTTGTTCGTATCATTTTTCTTGTGACCCTTCCTATATGATCCCGAGTGCATGCTTTTACTAGAGTTGTTCTGTCTCTTGTCCGTGGATCGCAAGGTCATGCCACTCCCAGACCCTGATTCTTGGTTCGTTGAACTTCATTGGACGTGCAGGAAGCAAACGACCCTGATCTTGATCCAGCGTTCTTCCATATACCCCGCTGTCTCCTATGCCATCTATAGATGTTATTTTGGTTGTGATCCATAGTATCTCTCTGAAACTTTTTTGATTTTAACATCGCTTACCTCTTTTTCCCACTTAATGGATTCATCTTCAATCTCAGAATTTAGTCTTACCAGCGCATCACTGGATAGGCCATCCTGTAGCTTTTTCTGTATTTGTTCAATTTCTGTATCCATGTCACTGACTGTTTATTTAGTTGTATATTTAGCACCAGTGAGGATTAATTACTAAAACTTAGCTTTTATTTAAGCTCTTTAAAATTCAAAGATGAACAGACAATTATGCTGTAATGAACAACCCTTGTTATTCCAAGGGTTGTTCATTACAGCATGGTAACATGCACCTTGGCTACCTGCAGGGTGATCCTAAGTGTATTTTATAATTGTCTGTTCATCTTTGAATTTTAAAGAGCTTAAATAAAAGCTAAGTTTTAGTAATTAATCCTCACTGGTGCTAAATATCCAACTGTATGTGAGTATTGTCCCCCAGAAACACCAACTGGTGATTTCTTGCTTTATTCTTTTATTTAGTTGTACTAGCAGCTCCATGAACTCTCTAGAGCAGGTGGTAGCCGCCTGTTCCCACCTATTCCTAAATTATTGATCCGGCTCCTTGAAGGCTGGAAAGACCTGCACTATAAAGGGTGCTTTACACGCTGCGATATCACTAACGATTTATCGTCGGGGTCATGGTGTTTGTGAAGCACATCCGGCATCGTTAGCGACATCGCAGCGTGTAACATGTACGAGCGACCTTCAACGATTGCAAAAGTGGTAAAAATTGTTGGTTTTGGAGAGGTCGTCCAAACACCAAATATTGTTGTCAGGTGAGTAACGAGGTTGTTTGTCATTCCTGCGGCAGCACACATCGCTATGTGTGACACCGCAGGAACGAGGAAACTCACCGTATCAGCGTCCCACCGGCAATGAGGAAGGAAGGAGGTGGGCGGGATGTTCGGCCCGCTCATCTCCGCCCCTCCTCTACTATTGGGCGCTATGATGCCAAATGAACCGCCCCCTTAGAAAGGAGGCGGTTCGCTGGTCACAGCGACGTCGCTAGGCAGGTAAGTACGTGTGACGGGTGTAAGCGATGTTGTGCGACATGGGCAGCGATTTGCCCGTGTTGCATAACCGACGGGGGTGGGTACAATCGCTAGCGATATCGATACCGATATCGCAGAGTGTAAAGTGCCCTTAAGTTTCCGTGGTATGATGTTTTTCTCCAGATATTTTTCTAAAAATGCCCTATTCCACCAGATTCTGGTTCTCTTGCACAGCAACTCCTTATATCGATCTATACTATTTTGCATCTCTCCACTGCTTTCCGTAGACACCAATATGGGCTCATCACTGAACACTGCGTTCATTTTTGAAAGCAATTAACTTTTCTCTGACCTCATAATCCATTTTATTCTTATTACTGGATGCTGTGAAAAACACAGAAATAATTATTAGCGACAAATTGGCGCCATTGGCCAGTGGCCAGTTCTCCAGACCAAACCAATCCTAAAAAAGTATATACTAGATACCCCTGTGGTGGATGTAGGGCATGCACCAATATGTGCAGGACTAAGACCTTTAGGTCATCATGGGGAGACAAAGAATTTGAAAGTCGCCAGTATCCACCTGATCCACCACGCAGGTGATATACTATGCGATGTGTGGTTGTGGCCACATTTTTATATGGGGCTGATATCACGCCAACTAAGAGTCAGGACAAGGGAACACGTACGCGACATTGTCGCTTCAAAAACCATCTCCAATTTGGAGGAATTGAAAACGATCCCTCGACATTTCAAATTAAAACATGATAGTGATCCCTGTACCTTTAAGGTAAGGGGGATTGAACATGTGTCCGTAGGGATTCGAGGCGGCAATATAAATAAGAAACTATTACAGCAAGAATACAAATGGATTACACTATTGGAAACTATGGGATTGAATGAAACCAATTAATTTGCTTGTTTCTTATAAGTTGGACTCTCTTTCCCTAAAAAAATGCCTGTGTACTAGCTCTATAGTCCCCAATTAATCCATCTGGCTCTCTGCGCAGCAACGATCATTTATGCAATTTAGTACATTATATTTGATTGATCTCTTCCACTGTTTTCCTGTAGTGTTTTTAATCAGTTTTAATTAGTGCATTTGTTTACAGTATACTTCTACCAACTCTAAGGATCACCTTGTATGTGAAGAATCCACTCTAATGGATTAATATTCCTGACGTGGATATTCTCTGCATATTGCACGACCTGATGCATGTTATGAATTGCCATATGTCTCAATCGTTATGTCAGGCATACTTGGAATTTATAAATTTATAGGTTTCCATGACCATTTGGTCGCTTCAACTTTGCATATCATGCATAGTGATTAGCAAGTAAGCAAGCGCATATTATAGTGCAGCATATGGGAATGTGACGTAAGTTGCTTACTGCAGTCTGGTGCGCGTGCCCGCTGTCCTCCACCTGCCCGCTGTCATTAGGGCTGCGTATGTGCACTGGCTTCTATAGCCACTGCGCATGTGCTGGCACCGTTGACGAGCGGCGCTTCCCCGTTGGGGTCAGTGGACAGTAGCGCGCATGCGCCGGCGTCAGACTGCAAGCGACGGCCATTAAGCAAACACATCATATAAGGATTAAACACATAAATTTGGCCATGATTAATACACCGAGGAGATAACACAATAGTATCCCTCGGGGGTAATGCCAACTCCGAAAGGCATATCAAAAGAGGAGGAAAGGAGATAAGGCACAATTATGATTGAAAATATTAAGTTTTTATTGGTAAAGGTTAAAAGAACAAATACAAAACAGTACAAAAAGACATACAGAACATGGAATCGGTCACCAAGGGTGTGGAAAGGAGAAATGTTCCTTTATAAAAATAGTCTTTAAGGAGGTTTACTCTTGCCTCAAGAACCAGCCCCATATACCACCAGGTAATGCAACAAGCTCTTTTGAATTTAATGCAAGGTGCCTTCTACTCTCCTGCACACTCTTTCTGCCTTTGGTATTTTCCACTACTCAATGCGTTTATTAGTATTTCAGCCATTAGGCAGAGTTGTGGCTGCTGAGATTACCATTTAGTCCTGTTTCTAAAGTGATGAGATATAATATTTACTACAGAATTTTACTATCATTCTCTCACTATTATATGTGAAATTCACGTGTTGAGTCCCTGGGTATGGACCCATCAATGATGGGGATACCAGCATTTGGGAACATACAGGTCTATACCGATGAATTTTGAGTGCACATGTACACTTTATTAGTCAGCCCACAGGTCCAATGAAGGTCTGCACTGACGCAATTCCGGAACTATATATATATATATATATATATATATATATATTTACAGCCAGCCTTTGCACTTTACTTACACCGCGACCATCATCTTGTAAATTTCGACAGCCCTATTACTGTTACCTCTGTTATTATCTACATCCAAATACAAAGGAATAGCCAATTAGGCTTTATCTGTTCACTATACTCCTAGGGTTTGTATAATTTAACCCAACTTACAGCGTGTTAACCCTCTGCATCCTTGTGTGTTTTGTACACTGTATAACGTTGCTTACCGAAACTTGGGGGTTTCACTCGCTTGCAGCGGTATTAGGTAGCTTAGGCAACACAGGTATCACTGTCTCTTATAAAACCCAGCAGTTTATTTAATAGACTCAACATAAACTGCTCAACAAAATGTAACAAAGCCTCTCCTGGCTTAAAGGAAAATATAACATACCGTGGGCTTCCAGTCCAATTAAATGTCCATAGTGGAGTCTCCACACTCTGGCTCCTGCCAGCGAACACCACTCACTGTGGTTCCTTCCTGCAGCCTCCAGTCGGGCTGCAGTCTTTTCCCCAGTCCTCACCTGGACTGATTTCCAGAAGTCTCTCTCCAGTCTTCACACAGACTGAGACCTCCAGCACACAATCTCCATGTGCAGCACACAATCTCCATGTGCAGTGAAATGACCAGCCAGGGAGGCCTCTGGCTGTGTAGTCGTGGCAGCACTATATTCAAGGCACATCCCTGGCTTCATCACTTCTTTAATGTTGAGAGAGTGTATGTCGGTGTCTTCGTCGGCCGATGCACAAAGAGGCTGCAGGCAACAGTCCAGATGCAATAAAAACGACATTTATTCACAAAGTTAAAGAGGAAAAACACTCCGGTCAGCGGATTCCGGCAATATTAGTGGAGCTGGGGACAACCTGCCCAAACGCACCCTCTGATGGGGATATGCCCAGAGTTCTTCTCCCACTCTTCAGCCAAGCATACACCGGACCCACACCGGCAGAATAGGCTTTGAGGTTGCGCCACTGAACTCCCACTCTTCAGCCAAGCATACACCGGACCCACACCGGCAGAATAGGCTTTGAGGTTGCGCCACTGGACTCCCACTCTTCAGCCAAGCATACACCGGACCCACACCGGCAGAATAGGCTTTGAGGTTGCGTCCACCTCCTTATCCCAGGTGTCCCCCGATGTTCCGCTCACACAATCGCACTTGCCGCTCCAGATGTTCACACTCCGCTGACCCGGATCCTCACTCTCCACACACATTCAGACCTTGCCTAGATATCCGGCCGACTCCTCCTCCCCGGTGGCAACAGCCGTTCCACCCGGCCACTAGGGGGTGCCCTAACACAGCACATAACAATATAAAATTCAACACTTTTAATAATCACAATGCCGGGTAACTATGCTAAACTGGTAGGGGGTAGGCCCACCCACTACATGCCTCCCCTCTTAAAATCCGAGCCTCCCGGCAAGGCTCTTAAACACATAAAAACATAAACATATAAAAACCTTTCGGTTCAGTCCTCAACAGCGGCACCAGTTCAGCGGCGCTCCCGGTCTTGAGGGGCGCTTGATGGCGCAACAGCGCTCCCGGTCTCTGGACAGCGCCCGGAGGCTCAACAGCGCTCCCGGTCTTAGATGGGTGCCCGGAGGCTTCAGTAGCGCTCCCGGTCTTCGCTGAAGGTGCCCGGAGGCTTCAAGAGCGCTCCCGGTCTTTGCTGGGGGCAACAGGCCCGTAAAACTTTACAACAACAGAGAAACTTTCTGCCGGTCTGGAACAACACCGGTCTCGGCAAGTGCTGGAGGCAACAACTTACTCTGGGGGCCAGGCTCTCTTCCATTCTTCCGCTTGAGCCTGGATGTAGGCCCCCAGAGTTTGTCCCGGCTGGCGGCGGATTCGCCTGAAAGACACCGGGGCGTAGGGCGGTTCCTCCGGCACAGCTGCTGCAGCTCCTCTTGACGGTGATGGCGTTTCTGCCCGGGATGGTGGTGGCGCGGCGGGCGACGCGTCCAGCATGAAAACCGGTCTGTTGTTGACATTTTGCGTCACCGCTACCACGGCTGGGACCCTCTCCGGATCGGGGGTCGGTTCAGCCACTGCCTCTGGGATGACAGCCTTGATGCGCCTAGGGTGAGAGGGCTCAGACAGACTCGGCCTAGCGTGACTCCGGCGCCGCTCTTGCTGCTCCTCCCACTCAATCTCCTCCTGCCACTGCTCCGCTTCCCGGGAGGTCGGCATGCGGGAGACACAGACAGCAAACAGGCCGCGGCTACCGGCGTCCGGCAGGAAGGTGACTTTCTCGCCCGGCCAAAGGGTGTGCAATCGCTTAGGGAGTCCTTCGACATCGAGATGAACCCGGTTATAAAAATAGTCATCCCCGGTCTCTACTTCTCGGATGAAGCCGTATCCCTCTTGCTGGTTAAACTTGACTACCACCCCGGTCACAAACTGCTGGGCTAGCTTCTCGCCACCGGGACCGGACAGCATTTCCCGGACAATGGTCTCAGCCAGGAGCCGTTCCTGGACGGGGTCAGGCTTCGGGGGCGGAACACTGGGGCGCGCCTTCTCCGGCGGGGCGATGACTGGGTCCCAGAAGAAGCCCAGGTGGTCCTCCTCTAGACGCCCAGCTAACTCCTCAGCCGACTCCGGTGCCGGGACAAGTGGTGTGGCGACGGCGTTAAGCTGCGGGGTGTCCCATGGGAAAGCAGCAACCCCCGGACGGCTTGGCATGGGCGGGGTAGCATAGGTCGCCTTTACCTCTGTAATGGTGCTCCCGGTTTGAGCGTCCCATGAGGTCTTCCAAGAGACCTTGTCCGGTCTTGTAGAGCCTCCCGGCCCAATGGGAAGGTCCGCTATCGCGGCCTCGCTAGCAGGGGCGAACCGGGGTCGGCCTCGGCCAAGGCTGATGAGGGCCATAGTCGTCGCCAACTCCGCAGGTTGCCCAAAGTTCTCCATCTCGGTTCTCAACAGAATCGCTGATAATGGCGGTGGTGTCGACGCTGAGACTGGAGGAAGTGGAGGCGGGTCTTCATTTCCCGCTCTTAAACAGACTCCACCCCCAGCCCCACGCATCATTTCGACTCCTCCGCTGAGGTACTTCTTTTTCTTCTTCCATGCCCTGGAGTTGGCGCCTCCCCTCTTTGGGCGGAGTACTCCATGCTTTCTCTTCGGCACCGGCCAGCCCCAGGCTCTTCTTTCGGCGCCAATTTTCCGCGCCTTTTCTGTTTCTTCACAGACGTCGGCCATCTTGCCGCCATCTTGTGCCCGGTCCAACGCCTTGGGCACTTCTTCCTCCCACCATGGGACTGGGAATCTTCTTTCATAGTCCGAATTCCGTGCTTCAGGCACTACTTGGTCTTCAGACTCCTGGTTCTCCGGCAAGGGACTTGTATCCTGCCGACTACGCCACATGAAATGACCAGCCAGGGAGGCCTCTGGCTGTGTAGTCGTGGCAGCACTATATTCAAGGCACATCCCTGGCTTCATCACTTCTTTAATGTTGAGAGAGTGTATGTCGGTGTCTTCGTCGGCCGATGCACAAAGAGGCTGCAGGCAACAGTCCAGATGCAATAAAAACGACATTTATTCACAAAGTTAAAGAGGAAAAACACTCCGGTCAGCGGATTCCGGCAATATTAGTGGAGCTGGGGACAACCTGCCCAAACGCACCCTCTGATGGGGATATGCCCAGAGTTCTTCTCCCACTCTTCAGCCAAGCATACACCGGACCCACACCGGCAGAATAGGCTTTGAGGTTGCGCCACTGAACTCCCACTCTTCAGCCAAGCATACACCGGACCCACACCGGCAGAATAGGCTTTGAGGTTGCGCCACTGGACTCCCACTCTTCAGCCAAGCATACACCGGACCCACACCGGCAGAATAGGCTTTGAGGTTGCGTCCACCTCCTTATCCCAGGTGTCCCCCGATGTTCCGCTCACACAATCGCACTTGCCGCTCCAGATGTTCACACTCCGCTGACCCGGATCCTCACTCTCCACACACATTCAGACCTTGCCTAGATATCCGGCCGACTCCTCCTCCCCGGTGGCAACAGCCGTTCCACCCGGCCACTAGGGGGTGCCCTAACACAGCACATAACAATATAAAATTCAACACTTTTAATAATCACAATGCCGGGTAACTATGCTAAACTGGTAGGGGGTAGGCCCACCCACTACATGCAGCACACTCAGACTTTTTTCTGTCTCTAAAACTAACAGTCACTTAAACCCAACCGGACACACCCACAGGTGGAGGTATGTGATTCTCCAGCCCTGTCCATCACGCCGGCCATAGTTTAAAGGGAAGCTAACCCTTAATTACAACCCAAGTCCTGTGAAACTACAGGTCCCACAGTCACATCTTCAGTTCAATAGGGCAGGGAATCCTTCTCCACTGCAACACATAGCGACCATCCACAACATTGGTGGTCGCTACCTCACAACTGTAACACTACATTTTTAATGTGTTTTTGTATGTCTATCACTTACTGCAGGGGTGGGGAACCTTTTTACTGGCAGGGGCAATTTAGAATTTCGTACTAACCTTTGGGGGCCGCACAACATTATCAACCTGAAAAATAACCCTGCTATATTTGGTCAAACAATTAATTAACTCACCCCTACTGTGGAGGCAGGAGCTGCTTCTCTTTGGTGCAATTGTGATGTTTGGTGATATTGATCATCTTGTTTCTCACAGCTGCTTTTCCAGGTTTGTCTCTGTCTGGAGATGCTGGGGGCATAAACATCACAGCAGGGGCAGGGGTGCATAAATTACAGGAGACACTGGGAGTTTATATCACAGGAGGGGCTGGGGCATATACATCAGTAGGGGGCATGGACAGCCCTGGCGGTGGCACAGACATGACTGGGGACAGGGACAGCACTGGGTGGCAGCACGGACTGCACTGGGTGGCAGCACGGACTGCACTGGGTGGCAGCACGGACTGCACTGGGTGGCAGCATGGACAGCACTAGGTGGCATCACTAGGGAGACAGACAGGTCTGGGGGAACATAGACATCAACAAGAGGGCACAGACTGGGGGGCATAGAAAGCAGTGGGAGGGTACAGACAGCAGTAGAGAGTTAAGAGCACTGGGAGGTACACAGTACTGAGGGGTGGCACACAGCACTGGGGAGCATGGATAGCATAAGGGGGGCACAGACAGCACTTTCCGTGGCATGGACAGCACTGGGGGCAGCATGGACAGCATTAGGTGGGGCGGACAGCACTGGGGGGGCATAGACATCACCCAGGGGGTACAGACAGCACTAGGGGGGCACGGACAGCAGTGAGGGGTTACACCGTGCTTAGGGGGTACACACTGTACTAGGGAGTACACAGCACTGGGGTGTACACAGCATTAGGGGGTACACACAGCATTAGGGGATACACACAGCACAAGGGAATACACACAGCATTAGGTGGTACACACTGTACTAGGAGGTACACAACACTGGGGGGGTACACACTGTACTAGGAGGTACACAGCACTGGGGGGTACACACAGCACGAGGGGGTACACAGCACTGGGGGTACACACTGTACTAGGAGGTACACAGCACTTGGGGGTACACACAGCATAAGGGGGTACACAGCATTAGGAGGTACACACAGCATTAAGGGGTACACACAGCATTAGGGGGTACTCACTGTACTAGGGGGTACACACAGCACTAGGGGGTACACACTGTACTAGGGGGTACACACAGCATTAGGGGGTACACACAGCACTAGGGGGTACACACAGCACTAGGGGATACACACAGCATTAGGGAGTACACACAGCATTGGGGGGTACACAGCACGAGGGGGTACACACAGCACTAGGGGGTACACAGCACTGAGCGGGGGGGGGCAGCGATTGGTTGAGTACTCACAGCGAGGGGGACGGGGGGAATCACACACACAGCACAGTTTTGGGAGGCTGGTAAACCTGCTGCAGCTTTTCTGTGACTTTTATCGCAGCGTGCTGCTTGCTCCGTCCACCAGAGCACACTAGCACAGGCTGGGGATAAGCCTAGAATGGGTAAAGGAAAAGGGATTCTTCAGCTCACCTGTTGCCCGGACTGGTAGACCTTGCGGGTGCCTCGGATCCGCCGGTAAGTCCCGACCGGTTTGTGAAAGAAGGCAGAGAAGAAAAGGATGATCCGGCACTGATTCTTCTTTAAGATAAAATCTCCGTAATCTTTATTGGAAATATTAAAAGCATCGTGAAGGCCAAGGTATAAATCAATACATGGAAACTTTGCACGTTTCGGACTACACCATAAAAACAGAAAGAGTCCTTAATCATAAGTGTTCCATGTATACCACAACGTTACTAAAATAGACTGACCCGCTGGATGGGCGGAAGGGAGGGGCGGGATGTCATGATTGCATGAAAAAACAGGTGAACATCGCCGTGCATATGGACAAAAGGAACACCATACTGGGTCAATATAATCCTTAGTAAATAGTGTGTGATAAACCATAAAACATTCATTCATATGTTAATAATCATTTCAATAGAGGAGCTGACCTGAAATTGCAATAGGGCTGCAAATACAAGCCCCTATATATTCATAAGAATAGAAACGAAAAATTTCATGATACAGATAGAGCTAAAAATGAAATTAGATTATGTGGGTTAGTTACCAAAGGACCCAACCCTAGGTTGATAAGTAAATTATATGGAGATCACAAGTTAAATAAAATATAAATTTATAAGGTTCTCAACAATATTTGCAAAGTATATCAAAAAGCAGCTCCTCCAGTGAAAAACAGGGGGGGGGGGAGGACATGTTCAATATAAATAAGCAAGCTCCAATATGTGCATATCGTCTGACAATAAAAAGACCATCAAAAAATATATAGATACATCAGGATGAAACATGTGTGGAGCTTGACTGAAGGAATGCTCATTACAATATGTCCGAATTATGGTATCCGTGCAGGAATGGATGAATTTCATCAAAGAATGACTAGAACAAACACATAAGCATAAAAGCACCTCATTGAATGTCAGAAAACGGATCAGAAATTATTCTATATCTATCGATCTAAAAAATAAATCGCAAATCGGAGCGATAGTTAAAGCCACCTGGGTATCTTGTATTTAGCTTCAAAATCCATTTTGCCTCTGCCAAAAGCAGGGCTTGGAACCAGTCCCCCCCACGAGGGGGTCTGGGAACAGACTCTATACCCGTGATCACTAAGGAAGAAAAATCCACTGAATGACATTCAATGTAGTGCCTGGTCAGAACAGATAAGGAGCGTTTCTTCACCAATGCAACATAGCTTAAGGAGGTCCTGTCATGAGCTGCTGAAGGTATGCGGACGTGCTCAGAGATCCTGGTTCTAAGTGCTCTAGAGGTGCAGCCGACATAGCCCTTGCGGCATAGTGTGCACGTTGCCACATAGACCACATGTGCAGAAGCACAATTAATAAACGATCGAATTACAAAGCTTTCTCCATTATTCCCTAATAGGGATTTGGTATTGTGCATGAACCTGCAAAGGCCACATCGGCCGGACCCACATTTATAAGACCCAGAGACACTGAGCCAGGTTCTGTTACATTTCTTAGATGTGAACATGCTGGGTGCCACAAGGTTCCCAATGGTACGAGCTCTCTTGGCTACTATATTGACCCCCGGCTGAAGAACTGAATTTAGTATGAGGTCCTGACGTAAAAGGGGGATAAAACGCTGGATGGTCTGTTTAATTTGAAAAAAATCAGTGCTAAATGGTGTTGAAAAAGTCACACGATTTCTAGATACTGAGGAAACAGGGCGATCTTCCAACCGATTGGTTCTGGTCCTATTCTCAACAATAGAAGAGGCCCTGTTCAAAGTCCGATCAGGATACCCCCTCCCACTGAGTCTCTCTCTAATGCGGACAGCTTCACAACGATAGGAAGCTTCAGATGAGCATAAACGCTTCGCTCGTAAGAGCTCACCCACAGGTAAATTCTGTAAGGTGTGGGGCATGTGACAGCTACTCGCATGGAGAGAGGTATTGCCACAAATAGGCTTCCTATACAGAACAGAATGAATGGAACCAGTCAAGGGGTCGCCAGATAGCAGGATGTCCAGGAAGGGAGCTGAGTCCATATATAGGTTCATGGTAAATCTCAAATTGAGAGGGTTGTTGTTAAAATGTGCATTGACGGCTTCCATGGCCTCCTGGGGGGTACCAAAATCTCCTGTATTACATATCAAAACTTGATCATCAATATATCTTGCATACCAAATAATGGTATGCAACAATGGATTATCACTTGTATAGATATATTTCTCTTCCCAGTAGGCCATGTAAATATTAGCCAATGCACATGAAAAACTTGCCCCCATAGGACAACCGGCTATCTGGAGATAAAATGTTAAGTTAAACTGGAAAAAATTGTGGGTCAACAGAAAACCTGTTGTCATGAGAATGAATTCTTTGAGGACATCGTCAAATGAGCTGTATTTATTTAGATGAAAATCCAGAGCCTGTAAGGCTTCCATATATGGTATGCTAGGATATAATGAGACCACGTCGCTTATTATCCAAAAAGAACCACTCGTCCAGGACATCTTCTCCAAATCCTGTAAGAGACTCTTTGTGTCTCTAATATGACCAATAGTACGTTTCATGAGCGGCTGGATATAATGATCTAGCCAGTCACTCAGATTGCTGGTTAGAGACCCAGTGCTGGCTACTATGGGTCTCAATGGGGGAGGGAAAGTGCCCTTATGGACCTTGGGAAGGCCTTGAAAAATGAGACACACCAGAGAGTCGACAAAAAGATATTCGTGGACCTTTTCATTAAGAACTCCCCATTGAAAACCTTGTGAGAAGAGGACCCGTAACTTGGAGGAAAAATCAGATGTGGGATCGCAAGGCAATTGCCTGTAAGTGGATTTATCACTCAATATGGTATTAATCTCTCTTTCATACAGTTTGCTGTCCAGCACTACTACTGAGCCCCCCTTGTCCGCCCCCCGGACCACAATGTGACTATTGTCCTTCAGATCTTTAAGTGCTCTTTTTTCAGAGGATGACAAATTGTCCTGAATCCGGGGTTTCATCAAGAGTATATTTCTGACCTCCGATTCTATAAGGTCCTGGAACGTGTCCATAACAGGAACCCTGGAGGCAATAGGATAAAAACTCGGGTTCTTATTGACAAAAGGAGAAGGTTCAGATATACCCGTACAGGTGTCACTTAGTTCTTGTAAGTGCGTAACCGCAATCTGTTCCCTCAAATTCCAAAATAGGGGGACATGAGTAGAATTGTTGGTCGGAGGATCAGGTGAGTTGGGCCTATCAGTATTGTCCGCATCAGTATTGGAAAAATGTCTTTTTATTGTGAGATTCCTGACAAACCTATTAACATCTCTAAGAGTCTGGAAAAGATCAGCCCTATTATTAGGGGCAAAATTCCACGAAAAGGTCCACGAATATCTTTTTGTTGACTCTCCGGTGTGTCCCATTTTTCAAGGCCTTCCCAAGGTCCATAAGGGCACTTTCCCTCCCCCATTGAGACCCATAGTAGCCAGCACTGGGTCTCTAACCAGCAATCTGAGTGACTGGCTAGATCATTATATCCAGCCGCTCATGAAACGTACTATTGGTCATATTAGAGACACAAAGAGTCTCTTACAGGATTTGGAGAAGATGTCCTGGACGAGTGGTTCTTTTTGGATAATGAGCAACGTGGTCTCATTATATCCTAGCATACCGCATAGGGAAGCCTTACAGGCTCTGGATTTTCATCTAAATAAATACAGCTCATTTGACGATGTCCTCAAAGAATTCATTCTCATGACAACAGGTTTTCTGTTGACCCACAATTTTTTCCAGTTTATTGGTACATTTTATGTCCAGATAGCCGGTTGTCCTATGGGGGCAAGTTTTTCATGTGCATTGGCTAATATTTACATGGCCTACTGGGAAGAGCAATATATCTATACAAGTAATAATCCATTGTTGCATACCATTATTTGGTATGCAAGATATATTGATGATCACGTTTTGATATGTAATACAGGAGATTTTGGTACCCCCCAGGAGGCCATGGAAGCCGTCAATGCACATTTTAACAACAACCCTCTCAATTTGAGATTTACCATGAACCTATATGTGGACTCAGCTCCCTTCCTGGACATCCTGCTATCTGGCGACCCCTTGACTGGTTCCATTCATTCTGTTCTGTATAGGAAGCCCATTTGTGGCAATACCTCTCTCCATGCGAGTAGCTGTCACATGCCCCACACCTTACAGAATTTACCTGTGGGTGAGCTCTTACGAGCGAAGCGTTTATGCTCATCTGAAGCTTCCTATCGTTGTGAAGCTGTCCGCATTAGAGAGAGACTCAGTAGGAGGGGGTATCCTGATCGGACTTTGAACAGGGCCTCTTCTATTGTTGCGAATAGGACCAGAACCAATCGGTTGGAAGATCGCTGTTACGGGGGGCTGTCTGATAATAAAACCTAAAGGAATATCAGACAGTCAGGGTCCACCGTGCAAAGACTCTGCTGCAGACTATGGCAGAGTGCAATACCTCTGTTAAACTCACAGAGGAATATAATTAGTAAATAAGGCAATTCCTCCCTTACTTGGAGGGTGTGTGGAATGGTCTCTGTTAATGATCACAGAGACAAAAGCAGTGAGTGTGAAATGGCACCTACCTAGGTCCATTCCTCTAGTGGTGCAAGGAGACGGACAGCAGTGTAAGCCGCACAAAGCTCCTACCTGCGTTCGCTCCACTAGTGTGCGAGGACACGAACCACTAGATATGGCACCTGCCTAGGTCCGCTCTTCTAGTGGTGCAAAAGAGACGGACAGCAGCGTAAGCCGCACAAAGCTCCTACCTGCGTTCGCTCCACTAGTGTGCGAGGACACAAACCACTAGATATGGCACCTGCCTAGGTCCGCTCTTCTAGTGGTGCAAAAGAGACGGACAGCAGCATAAGCCGCACAAAGCTCCTACCTCTGTTCGTTCCCCTAGTGTGCGAGGATACGAACAACTGCCAGACGCAGTAAAAGGAACGTTACCCTAGCGGCAACGTCCACCTACGAGTAGAATCACAAGGCCCAGCCAGACCATGTGCCTCAGGCACCTGCCTATGTCCGCTACCCTAAGAGGTAAGGATACGGACTGCAGCCGAAGCTGTAAGGTATAAGAACGCTACCCTGCCGGTAGCGCTCACCTAGCATAGACAGAGAGATGCCTAGAGGAACGTGCACAGAGCGTCTACTCTCATGCATGAACCAAGAGGACTGAGCGCCATGCGGCGTGCGTCAGGGTCTTATATAGACTCTGTGCCTCATCCAAGATGGAGGACACCAGAGCCAATCCGCTGCCAGAACGACAGGAATGACGTCACGCTGGCCTATCACCGAGCAAAGCGTCACAAGCACATGACCAGCGACCAATCGGCATAGAAGGTGTCAGAGACATGTGACCACGTGTCACAAGCACATGACCAGCGGCCAATCGGCATAGAAGGTGTCAGAGACATGTGACCTCATGTCAGCGATGATGTCACCCGCACATGTGCAATGGCTCCAAGATAGGACTTAGTCTCCAGCGCTTGCACATGTGCAGTAGCAAGAAATCTGGACATAGTCTCCAGTGCTCGCACATGTGCAGTAGCAAGAAATCTGGACATAGACTCCAGTGCCACAGCAACCGTAACAGTACCTCCCCCTCAAGGGCCCCCCTCCCGGCGACGCAGGTAATCGGCAACTAAGTCGGGAGCATGGACAGCCTCCTCAGGCTCCCAAGAGCAATGTTCCGGGCCGTAGCCCTCCCAATCTATCAAGAAGAACCTGCGCCCTCTAAACATCTTAGAGCCAACTATGGCTTGTACCTCATAACTAGAGCGAGAGGAATCAGAGGCAGGAGAGTGCACTTCACGAGCGTGAGGTAAAATTGCCGGCTTTAGCAGTGAAACATGGAATTTGTCATGGATCCTAAGATGGACGGGTAACTTCAATTGGTAGACTACAGGATTTACCTGTCGAAGAACCTCATAAGGACCCAGGAAGCGAGGAGCAAATTTGACAGAGCTCACTCTAAGTTTCACGTGTTTTGCAGAGAGCCACACGAAGTCCCCTGGAGAAAAGACAGGAGCCGGGCGACGAAACCGATCGGACACCGTCTTCATACGGTCCTTAGCTGCGTCGATCGACTATTGAGTCCGATCCCAAACCTCTCTGGCATTAGTTGCCCAGTCGGCCACAAGAGGAGGAGGTGCAGCAGCGGGAAACGGTACCGGTACCCTAGGGTGTTGCCCATTATTGAGTACGAACGGTGTCTGCCCAGTGGCCTCAGCCAGCGAATTGTTAAGGGCAAATTCTGCCCAGGGTAGGAGGGAGGACCAGTTATCGTGGTTCTCAGCAACAAAGTGTCGAAGGTATATAATCATGGATTGATTGGTACGCTCAACCAAACCATTGGTCTCCGGATGGTATGCCGAAGAGAGATTCAACTCAATTTGCAGAAGGCTACAAAGATCTCGCCAGAAACGGGAAGCAAATTGCGGGCCTCTATCACAAATGATACGATCTGGCATCCCGTGAAGCCTAAAGACATGCTTGAGGAATAGTTTGGCTAGTACCCTAGAAGATGGGATTCTCGATAACGGTACGAGATGAACCATCTGGGAGAAATGGTCCGTAATGACCCACACAAATCTATGTCCCTGTGAACACGGAAGATCACCCACAAAGTCCATGCCTACCACCTCCCATGGTCTATCTGGCACTGGTAAAGGATGCAAGAGCCCAGCCGGTCTCTGCCGTAACGGACGGTTGCGAGCACACGAGTAGCAGGAACCGACATATATCTTGACGTGGCTGGCTAAGTGTGGCCACCAATACCACCTCTCGAGTAACTCTCGTGTCCGTCTAATACCAAAATGCCCACCCACCTTTGAGGTGTGGGCCCACGACAGTATATCATTCTGTCGATCCGGCGGAACAAAGGTCTTGCCCGGTGGGATTTGGTCTAACGTCACAGGGGAGAGCGTATGAAAAACGCTGGAGGGAAGGATAAGACGAGGTTCGTCAATCTCTTCCTGGGTAGAAACCATAGAGCGAGACAGGGCGTCTCCCTTGTTATTCTTACTCCCAGACAGATAGTTGATGGAGAAGTGAAAGCGGGAGAAAAACAAGGACCAGCGGGCTTGGCGAGGATTCAGACGCTGAGAGGTTTGTAAGTACATCAGATTCTTATGGTCTGTATAGACCTGGAAAGGATGTTTCGCTCCTTCCAGCAAGTCACGCCACTCCTCCAAGGCTAATCTCAGGGTGAGCAGTTCCCTATCCCCAATGGTATAGTTTCTCTCTGCCGGTGAAAAGGTTTTAGCAAAGAAGAAACACGGCCTTTTTCTACCTGCACCGTTCTTTTGATACAAGACCGCACCAGCACCCACTGAAGAGGCATCAACCTCCAAGAGGAAGGGCTTATTCTCATCGGGTCTTTGAAGAACGGGAGCAGTTGAAAAGTGTCTTTTTACTGCCTCAAAAGCCTGGGATGTCTCAGTAGACCAGACTTTTGGATTAGCACCTTTCTTGGTCAAGGCCACCAAAGGGGCCACCAAAGTAGAGAAATGGGGTATGAACTGCCTGTAATAATTTATGAATCCTAAGAAGCGTTGCACCGCCTTTAAGGAATGAGGTTCGGACCATTCCAGGACAGCAGAGAGCTTCGCAGGATCCATAGCCAGACCCTCTTGTGAGATAATGTAGCCCAAAAAAGGCAAGGATGACTGCTCGAATACACATTTTTTGAGTTTAGCAAACAAAGAGTGCTCCCTTAAACGGGAAAGGACACGAACGACATCCTGACGATGAGTCTCCAGATCAGGAGAAAAAATCAGGATGTCGTCCAGATACACCACGACGGAGGATAACAGTAAATCCCTGAACACATCATTTACGAAGTCCTGAAATACTGCGGGTGCATTACATAAACCAAAAGGCATGACGAGGTATTCATAGTGACCGTCTCGGGTGTTAAAAGCGGTCTTCCATTCGTCACCCTCTCGAATTCGTACCAAGTTATACGCACCCCGCAGATCCAACTTCGTAAAAACCTGAGCTCCCCTCAGTCTGTCAAAGAGCTCCGAAATTAAAGGTAACGGGTATTTGTTCTTTATCGTGATTGCGTTGAGACCCCTGTAATCTATGCAGGGACGCAAATCACCCTCTTTCTTCCGAACAAAGAAAAACCCAGCTCCCGCGGGAGAGACAGACTTCCGAATGAACCCCTTCTCTAAACTCTCTCTTATATAGGTCGACATGGCCTCAGACTCAGGTATTGACAGGGGGTAAACCCTGCCCTTAGGTGGAACCGAACCTGGGATAAGGTCTATGGCACAGTCATACGGCCTATGGGGTGGAAGAACCTCAGCACCCTGTTTGGAGAACACGTCAGCGAAATCCAAATAGGGTGTAGGTATGGGAGAGAGATCAGTTGATGCAACTGCCACGACCTTAGGTGGTAAGGGAAGACATCGGGACTGACATTTCGAACCCCAACTAATAATGCTATCGGACACCCAGTCAATTAGAGGAGCATGGGTCCGAAGCCATGGGAGACCCAGAAGAACGTCGTCTATACCCTCAGGCAAAACAAGAAAAGAAATCTCCTCTATGTGACCCTGAGACAGGGAAAGGCGAAAGGGAACTGTCCTCAATGTAATGGAGTCAGACAACATAGTCCCATTAACAACACGGACAGGAATAGGCGCCTCTAACATGATAGAGGGAATATTGTGCCTCTTTACAAATCCTGAGGACACAAAAGTCCCGTCAGCTCCGGAATCCACAAAAGCCATAATAGGCCATGTATTCTCAGAGAATGAGAGCTGACCTGGGATACTACACTTAGAGGGTGCAGAAGACGTCTCTAGTAACCCCCCTCTAATGGTTACTAGGCCTGGGAGTTTCCCTGACGGCTAGGACACTTGTTGGCATAGTGCCCAGCCTCACGACATACGTAACATATAGGAGGACCAGACTTGCGTAGTCTGGAGGACGTATGACCTAACTCCATAGGAGTGGGAGATGTTTCAGATGCTGAGGAAGATGGTAGTGGACCCTCAACAACTGGTATAGCCCGAAGCTTAGGGCGTGAGGAAGAGACCTCGAGTCTACGTTCCCAAGGCGTACGTCGATCCTCGTTGCTACTGTGATCAAGTCCTCCAGAGAAGCAGGGACCTCACGAGTAGCAAGAGCATCCTTGACATAGCCTGCCAACCCTCTCCAGAAGATAGGAATCAACACCTTCTCTGGCCAATCTAGTTCTGCCACCAGAGTTCTAAAAGCAATGGCATAAGAACTAGTGGATAACGAACCCTGAGACAGATCTAACAGTCTCAGAGCCGCATCATGGGTAACCTGCGGACCCATGAATACCGCCTTAAGAGCATCAAGAAAGTCTTGATGTCTCAGAGTAACCACATCAGAGCGCTCCCATAGGGGAGTCGCCCATTCTAAGGCTTTGTCCTGAAGTAAGGAGATGATAAAGCCTACTCTGGACCTCTCCGTAGAGAAGCGAGAAGAGTTGACCTCTAGGTGTATCTGACACTGACTAATGAAACCACGACATGATCTGGCATCGCCAGAATATCTGTTTGGCAGAGCAAGTCGAGGATCATGTGCAGATGTCACCATGGTCTGAGGTTTATCCTCTATACTCTTGAGCCGCGACTCAAGTACTTGTATGTAACGGTGTAACTGCTGATATTCTGCCATAACTGCCAGACCCTTGGCTCAGTCCTAATGTTACGGGGGGCTGTCTGATAATAAAACCTAAAGGAATATCAGACAGTCAGGGTCCACCGTGCAAAGACTCTGCTGCAGACTATGGCAGAGTGCAATACCTCTGTTAAACTCACAGAGGAATATAATTAGTAAATAAGGCAATTCCTCCCTTACTTGGAGGGTGTGTGGAATGGTCTCTGTTAATGATCACAGAGACAAAAGCAGTGAGTGTGAAATGGCACCTACCTAGGTCCGTTCCTCTAGTGGTGCAAGGAGACGGACAGCAGCGTAAGCCGCACAAAGCTCCTACCTGCGTTCGCTCCACTAGTGTGCGAGGACACGAACCACTAGATATGGCACCTGCCTAGGTCCGCTCTTCTAGTGGTGCAAAAGAGACGGACAGCAGCGTAAGCCGCACAAAGCTCCTACCTGCGTTCGCTCCACTAGTGTGCGAGGACACGAACCACTAGATATGGCACCTGCCTAGGTCCGCTCTTCTAGTGGTGCAAAAGAGACGGACAGCAGCATAAGCCGCACAAAGCTCCTACCTCTGTTCGCTCCCCTAGAGTGCGAGGATACGAACAACTGCCAGACGCAGTAAAAGGAACGTTACCCTAGCGGCAACGTCCACCTACGAGTAGAATCACAAGGCCCAGCCAGACCATGTGCCTCAGGCACCTGCCTATGTCCGCTCCCCTAAGAGGTAAGGATACGGACTGCAGCCGAAGCTGTAAGGTATAAGAACGCTACCCTGCCGGTAGCGCTCACCTAGCATAGACAGAGAGATGCCTAGAGGAACGTGCACAGAGCGTCTACTCTCATGCTTGAACCAAGAGGACTGAGCGCCATGCGGCGTGCGTCAGGGTCTTATATAGACTCTGTGCCTCATCCAAGATGGAGGACACCAGAGCCAATCCGCTGCCAGAACGACAGGAATGACGTCACGCTGGCCTATCACTGAGCAAAGCGTCACAAGCACATGACCAGCGACCAATCGACATAGAAGGTGTCAGAGACATGTGACCACGTGTCACAAGCACATGACCAGCGGCCAATCGGCATAGAAGGTGTCAGAGACATGTGACCTCGTGTCAGTGATGATGTCACCTGCACATGTGCAATGGCTTCAAGATAGGACTTAGTCTCCAGCGCTTGCACATGTGCAGTAGCAAGAAATCTGGACATAGTCTCCAGTGCTCGCACATGTGCAGTAGCAAGAAATCTGGACATAGACTCCAGTGCCACAGCAACCGTAACAATCGCCCTGTTTACTCAGTATCTAGAAATCGTGTGACTTTTTCAACACCATTTAGCACTGATTTTTTTCAAATTAAACAGACCATCCAGCGTTTTATCCCCCTTTTACGTCAGGACCCCATACTAAATTCAGTTCTTCAGCCGGGGATCAATATAGTAGCCAAGAGAGCTCGTATCATTGGGAACCTTATGGCACCCAGCATGTTCACATCTAAGAAATGTAACAGAACCTGGCTCAGTGTCTCTGGGTCTTATAAATGTGGGTCCGGCCGTTGTGGCCTTTGCAGGTTCATGCACAATACCAAATCCCTATTAGGGAATAATGGGGAAAGCTTTGTAATTCGATC
The DNA here is from genome assembly GCF_048569485.1 of Anomaloglossus baeobatrachus. Taxonomy (NCBI): domain Eukaryota; kingdom Metazoa; phylum Chordata; class Amphibia; order Anura; family Aromobatidae; genus Anomaloglossus; species Anomaloglossus baeobatrachus. The sequence goes on along the minus strand of NW_027443784.1, from coordinate 4,260 downwards.
ATTTATTAATTGTGCTTCTGCACATGTGGTCTATGTGGCAACGTGCACACTATGCCGCAAGGGCTATGTCGGCTGCACCTCTAGAGCACTTAGAACCAGGATCTCTGAGCACGTCCGCATACCTCCAGCAGCTCATGACAGGACCTCCTTAAGCTATGTTGCATTGGTGAAGAAACGCTCCTTATCTGGTCTGACCAGGCACTACATTGAATGTCATTCAGCGGATTTTTCTTCCTTAGTGATCACGGGTATAGAGTCTGTTCCCAGACCCCCTCGTGGGGGGGACTGGTTCCAAGCCCTGCTTTTGGCAGAGGCAAAATGGATTTTGAAGCTAAATACAAGATACCCAGGTGGCTTTAACTATCGCTCCGATTTGCGATTTATTTTTTAGATCGATAGATATAGAATAATTTCTGATCCGTTTTCTGACATTCAATGAGGTGCTTTTATGCTTATGTGTTTGTTCTAGTCATTCTTTGATGAAATTCATCCATTCCTGCACGGATGCCATAATTCGGACATATTGTAATGAGCATTCCTTCAGTCAAGCTCCACACATGTTTCATCCTGATGTATATATATTTTTTTTTTATGGTGTTTTTATCGTCAGACGATATGCACATATTGGAGCTTGCTTATTTATATTGAACATGTCTTCCCCCCCCCCCCTTTTTTTCACTGGAGGAGCTGCTTTTTGATATACTTTGCAAATATTGTTGAGAACCTTATAAATTTACATTTTATTTAACTTGTGATCTCCATATAATTTACTTATCAACCTAGGGTTGGGTCCTTTGGTAACTAACCCACATAATCTAATTTCATTTTTAGCTCTATCTGTATCATGAAATTTTTCGTTTCTATTCTTATGAATATATAGGGGCTTGTATTTGCAGCCCTATTGCAATTTCAGGTCAGCTCCTCTATTGAAATGATTATTAATATATCAATGAATGTTTTATGGTTTATCACGCACTATTTACTAAGGATTATATTGACCCAGTATGGTGTTCCTTTTGTCCATATGCATGGCGATGTTCACCTGTTTTTTCATGCAATCATGACATCCCGCCCCTCCCTTCCACCCATCCAGCGGGTCAGTCTATTTTAGTAACGTTATAACCTAAACAAACTTTCCTATGACCGGAAGGGGTCCACAAGAAATATAGAACCTAAAATTATGTAGCCCCAAGTTACCAATAAATAGAGGTGGGGATACAAAAAGAGAGGACCACGGATAATCAGAGTGAAATACAAATTTTATTAAATGTAAATGTAAAGGTGATACAGGACACACAGTGGTGGCAGGCTAGATGGAAACAGCCTGCCAGAAAACAACCCACAGCAGTACCAGGACACACCACCAGATGGCAAAAACCTGCTGACAGGCAGCAATATAATGGAGGATTGTACAGAGTATAAAATGGCCCGTGAAAAGTCAAATAGGGACAGTGTAAAGTAAACAGTTTATGTAGGAGATCTGTAGAATCCCATAAAAGTCCCAATGGCAAGGGGGCATAAGTAGTTAATCAGTATTACCTTGCGTCATGTCAGAGCAGAGATAGTGGATGTGTCCGGTTTCCATGTATTGATTTATACCTCGGCCTTCACGATGCTTTTAATATTTCTAATAAAGATTACAGAGATTTTATCTTAAAGAAGAATCAGTGCCGGCTCATCCTTTTCTTCTCTGCCTTCTTCCATAAGCCTAGAATGTATGGGCTGCAGTCAGGCCCTGGATGTCAGGATCTGTATAGAGCCCGTACATTCTAGTATCTACCCACAGGGCATCAGGCAGTGGGATTTAAAGTGCCGGCAGCCGGGAAAAGTGCCCGAGGGCTGCATAAAAAGTTGTCACGGGCCGTATACGGCCCGTGGGCCGGGGGTTCCCCACCCCTGACTTACTGTATTAATTTTTCTAAAAATAAAATATTTCTATATTTGATATGTGGAATTACTGTCTAGTCCTGTTTTTGTGAATGACAATCACAGGACCTTGCACATAGATTTGCAGATAGAGCATGTAGCAGGACACAGATTCGGAAGGGCTATCAAACAGCAATCTCGGTTTTTAGAGATTATTTGTCGTACAGCAGTCAGCATAAAAAATGTGTGAATAATGACAACCAGGAACGATTTATTACAACCTTTCAGAAACCTAGAGAAACATTGGAACATTTTATTGTCGGATGTTACACTAAAAAAGATTTTACCATCAAGACCTTCTGTAGTTGCTAGAAGATTACAAAATTTAAAAGACACACTAATACACAGCCACTATGATTCCAATCAGATATTCAAACCTGAAATACCACAGTCTGTTAAAAATATATCCCTTAAATATATTTTTCTTCAAATACGTGATAAGCGCATGAAAGAGAAAACTTCAAAAAAAGTAGAAAAATAAATAGATGTATTTATATCTAATAAAATGGTTGCCAAATTCAATTACAGAAAAGAAAAACAAAGAAATAGTATTCTTTGTTAGCTTACATAAAGAGTTCGATAATAGTTCATACTGAATCAATAGAAATCTTCATCCATCTTTCATTGATTCCTGAATGGTTAGGCAAGCCTTAGATACTGTAGACCTGACAGGCATATGTTACTTTGTCTTGGGTGAATGGGCTGGATGGATGGATCAGCTTCGACATGTGTAGATCGACTCCCGGAGCAAGAGTGAGAGCCCCCTTGCCCCCCACCATTTGTCATTATATATGCAGCTATGTGAGCAAGGATGGTTGACCTTAGGGAGATCAACATCCACCACTGCGGAGACACCATCACGTGTTTCTCAACGCAGTGATTCTAGAGCAATGCCCCCTGGGAAATATTCAAAGCAAGAAGGCCTGCGGAGACACCATCATATGTTTCTCAATGCTGGCAGGAAATATACAGGATATATGCAGCTGTCCAATCCATATAGGGTGATTTTGCTGAACGCATGAGGTCACTCACTAGCAGCTTCCAAAGCTATATATTTATATATATGACTATGTCAGCAACTATCTATAGTCAATACAGACTCAAAATATTAATTCCTTATAAATACTGTTATCAATAAGCTATGCCCTTCAATATAGACATGACTGTCATCATATATAATATGTTCCATTATAAAGTGTTTGATATCTAGATGTATTAATTTTAATGTTTTTACAATTCCCCCTTGAAGCGGGTAAATTATTAATTAAACCCCCAAAATAAATTAATACATCATTAAAATAACAGATCTTTCCTTTTTTGGTGATAGTGGATTAATGTCTATAATAATGATGAATAATAATCAATTTGCATTATTCATGGTGTATGTTCAACAATATAATAATGTGGATTCATATTATGGTAGGCCATGACTGATAATCATATAAAATACATAATTATACTTTCCTAAAACTAAAAAAGATGCAAAACAGATCCGGTCACCATCTGATGTCCTCTGGGATGATGTCTTCTTATCTCCAATGTAATCTGGCATAAACACGTCTTTTGAAATAAATCTTTTGATAAAAAATGATTGGTTATCGATTTGATACTGTCCAATATTGCATTTATCATTGTTAGATCCATAAACTTTATTCTTTATTGCAAAGTCCATATATTTAATCAAAGTCCATAATTTAATGTTGATAAACCACAGTTCATAAGTGTAGAAAAATAGCATAGGCCTCTGATATATGTGCAGTGTAATTTACATTAGTCACCCTTATCCTCTGTGCTGCCTGTTGTCATTCTTAGAACAGGTGTTGAGACGTTCTTGGTCAGCATGACAGGGGTTAACTTTAACACTCTTTTACTCTCCCTGGTAAGTGTGGTGAGGTCTTAATGCACAGAACATGTGTCAGGGTTGCATCCTAGCACCATAAGATCACCATCTTGCTGAGGTCCAGAAGCGGTAAGTGCATTGTATTTAACACAGTCTTATTTGAGATGTTACCTTTTGGACCTTTGAGTATCAGCTTTTGCAACATTTTGTGGAATCCCTTTTAACTTTAAAAATTAATAAAAGTCTTTTATCTTGCTGTAATCTTGATTGAAGACTTCATTCCCTAATCTAGATACCAAATATGGCAATGATACTACCACTAATAAATGTCACAGCCTATCATAACTCTAATATTATAATACCATGTCATTATTATTATTATTATCATAAAAGTATTAATATACTTGATACTTAAAATGATGAAATAATACTGCATAATGGTATAAACGATAGTATTTTCATGTAATAACCTTTTTTTGTCATTGGTGTAATTA
>NW_027443783.1:0-35364 GCF_048569485.1 Anomaloglossus baeobatrachus | reverse complement strand
GAGGACTGCCCGGTCAGCAAGAAGAGGGCCACGTGGGAAACCATCCTGGATGGGAAGGTAGGAGCATGGGCTAGGGGTGCGGCTGAGAGTGTGGGCTCTGAGCGCGAGGGTGCAGGCTCGGTGTGAGTAAGGGTGAGGGGTGCAGGCTCGGTGTGAGTAAGGGTGAGGGGTGCAGGCTCTGAGCGCAGTGGTGACGGTGTAGGCGCGAGGGTGTGGTTGAGCGTGCAGGCTCAGAGCGCAGTTGGGGGTGCGGGCTTGGAGCGCGTTGGTAAGTGTGCGGACTCTGACTGTAGGAGTGAGGGTGGCTGGCGGTGCAGTTGAGGGTGGTGTCTCGGAGCGCGGGGGTGAGAGCTCCGAGCGTGATAGTGGGGTGTGGGCTCGGAGCGCAGTGGTGTGGGCTCGGAGCGTGGAGGTGAGGGTGCGGACTCAGAGTGTAGGGGTGAGGTTGTGGGTGGGGGTGCGGTTGAGGGTGCGAGCTCGGAGCGTGGGGGGGCAGCAGGGGTGCGGTTGGGGGTGCGGGCTCGGAGCGCGGGGGTGCAGTTAGGGGTGCGGGCTCGGAGCGTGGTGGTTCGGAACGTGGGCCTGCGGGCTCGTGGTATTAGCGGGTGATAATCGTCCTCCTATCCTGACTCTTTAGAGGCTGCCTCCGTTTGAGACCTTCTCTCAGGGCCCCACCCTACAGTTCACCCTCCGATGGTCGAGCGACTCCTCAGATAAGTCCACAGCACCCATCGCTAAGCCGCTGGCCACCCGTAACTCTGACAGCGCCACCCAGGAGCCCAAATCTGTGTCCATGAAGCCCTCGCAGACCATAGGTGAGAGTGGAGGGATGGGGCTGAGCCCCCTGCTGGGGAACTGTACGGGAGGGTGGTCTTCAGGCCCCATCACAGGTGTCTGAGCCGGCCATTACACGTTGGGTGTTTGAGGCTGTGGGGGGTGTACTCCATTTCTGCTGATCCCCATGGTGTATATGTAGTGTAGGGGGGGTAGTCATTTCTGCGGAGCCCCTGTACATACTCTTGGGTCTGCACCTCCGGGGGTCCGGTAGTTGTCTCTTACCCCTCCGGGGGTCCGGTAGTTGTCTCTTACCCCCCCCCCATCCACCCCCGGGGGTCCGGTAGTTGTCTCTTACTCCCCGGGGGTCCGGTAGTTGTCTCTTCTCCGGGATGTGATGTAGGGTTAATGTGGGGCAGCGCTGCCCCCTCCTCCCCGCCTCCCCGGACAATGGCCCGGGCTAAGTTTAGCTTTATTTCACCATTTTTAATACAGCCGTTCCCATTAGATTGGTTGTCCTGGGAGCCGGCGCTGGCCGGTCACACACAATGTGCAGCGTCTTCAGGCGCCCCTGATCCTTGTAATTACAGCTGTGAAGGAGCCGCTGCCCCCAGAAGTGCAGGCCAAGAAGGAGAAGGAGCCACCGGCAGAGGCAAAGCAGAAGCTGCGCATCTTCTACCAGGTACACGGGCTCACGGCCACTCAGGCTTTGTGTGGCCTTTCAGTCTCTGGGGGACCGTGCAGCCCTTTAGGCTTGATCCCTTTTTGTTTGGGGTGGGGGGAGAACCCCTGTAGTCCCGGTCCCTTTTTGGGGCGTGCAGCCCTCTGATCCTAGTCTTTCCGCAGTTCCTATATAACAACAACACGCGGCAGCAGACGGAGGCTCGAGACGACCTGCACTGTCCGTGGTGCACTCTGAACTGCCGGAAGCTTTACAGTCTCCTCAAGCACCTGAAGCTCTGCCACAGCCGCTTCATCTTCAACTACGTGGTAAGGAGACCCCCAGTGTCCAGCTTCCCACCCAAGCCTGAGAAGGTCTTCCTGGGCGTGTGGTGTAGGAAGTGTTGTACGTGGACGGACGATGGTGGTTGCTCCGGGGGGGATCAGGTCTCTGGATGTTCACCATCTCCTGTGCTCTTCCTAGTATCATCCAAAAGGGGCCCGAATTGATGTGTCCGTTAACGAGTGCTACGATGGCTCCTACGCCGGGAACCCTCAGGACATTCACCGTCAACCAGGTTTTGCCTTCAGTCGAAATGGACCTGTGAAGAGGACGCCAATCACCCACATCCTGGTGTGCAGGTGAGAAATGAAGACCCGGTGGACAAGAGGGCAGCCCACCAAAGGTGGTTCTGAATTTGTCTCACATCTTCATTTCTAACCTTGACAAGGCCAAAACGCACAAAAGGTGGGATGTCTGAATTCTACGAGTCCGAGGACGGAGAGGTGGAGCAGCAGCGAACCTACAGCAGCGGGCACAATCGCCTGTATTTCCACAGTGACACTTGCCTTCCCCTCCGACCCCAGGAGATGGAGGTGGACAGCGAGGATGAGAAGGACCCCGAGTGGCTGAGAGAGAAGACAATCACTGTGAGTTCCTGGGGTGATACGCTAATTAGTCTCCTGGGCCGCGCCACCTTTCGCTGTCTCGTCTGTTCTCTCCTCTTGACGCCTCTCACCGTCTCGTCTCTTCTCAAGCCTCCCTTCACTGTCTCATCTGTTCTCCTCCTTGTCTAGCCTCCCTTCAGTCTCGTCTGTTCTCCTCCCCTTCTCAAGCCTCCCTTCACAGTCTCATCTGTTCTCCTCCTTGTCTAGCCTCCCTTCAGTCTCGTCTGTTCTCCTCCTCTTCTCAAGCCTCCTTTCACCGTCTTGTCTGTTCTCCTCCTTGTCTAGCCTCCCTTCAGTCTCGTCTGTTCTCCTCCTCTTCTCAAGCCTCCTTTCACCGTCTTGTCTGTTCGCTCCCCTCGATGCCTCATAGAATCTCGTCTGTTCTCCTCTTCTCAAATTTCCATTCGCCGTCCCGTCTGTTCTCAACCCCACCCTTCACTGTCTCGTCTAGTCTCCTCTTCTCAAATCTCCCTTCAGTCTCATCTATTCTCCTCCTTCTCAAGCCTTTCTGTCTCGTCTGTTCTCTCCTTTCAGTCTCCTCTATTCTCCTCCTCTTCTCAAGCCTCCTTTCAGTCTCTTCTGTTCTCTCCTCTCGCCATCCCATCTGTCCTCCTCTTCTTCTCAAGCCTCCCTTCACCCTCTCGTCTGTGCTCTCCTCTCGATGCCTTTCACAATCTTGTCTGTTCTCTTCGTCCTCTTCTCAAGCCTCCCTTCACCGTCTCATCTGTTCTCCTCCTCTTCTCAAGTCTCCTGTCACGAACAGCCGGGGGGATGTCACACCAGAATCCCACCTGCTGTTCACGGATTTGTCAAGAACACTACTACTCTCTAGCGCCCCCTTAGTGTCAGGTCAATTTCAGAACTGCCGGACAATAAGTAAATGAGGCTGCTGAGCTAATAATGCCAAATATTGGAGGTCTCACAGCAAGGGTAAAGGTATACATCACCGATTCCTGCTAATGGAATATATATATACCTTTGTACCCTTAATGATAGCACTCCAATAATTCTACATAACAATAATTCCGCTGCCACCACCGAAACTTGGTACAGGAAGTTCGGACACCCGTTACAGATAGCATAGGGCCCTTCGGGTTTTTGGATTCGTATATAAAGCAGGAGGAAAGAAACTATTAAATTTTAAAATTGTCTCTCCAGTAAAGGAGACAAACTCTAGCACAGCGCCACCTATTGGAAGTAGCGATCCTAAAAGTCACAAGTGGATTTTCGACAATCCTTTGCAATATGACTCAGGATATATAAGCCAGATCAGAATCCCAATTTGCAGACACGGTGTTTCGGGGTGCTTGCCCCTCGTCAGTGCAAAGTATGGGGGTGTCTGATCTGGCTCATGAGAAAGCTATGTGGGGACCACGGGGGAACACTATTCTCCTTAAGGAGACTTTGCAAGCCAGTCTGGCTGCCAGGTAAGGGGACTTATAGCTGCAATGCCCCTAAAATTCCACGGGGGAACACTATTCTCCTTAAGGAGACTTTGCAAGCCAGTCTGGCTGCCAGGTAAGGGGACTTATAGCTGCAATGCCCCTCTGGGAAATATTCAAATTGTCTCTCCAGTAAAGGAGACAAACTCTAGCACAGCGCCACCTATTGGAAGTAGCGATCCTAAAAGTCACAAGTGGATTTTCGACAATCCTTTGCAATATGACTCAGGATATATAAGCCAGATCAGAATCCCAATTTGCAGACACGGTGTTTCGGGGTGCTTGCCCCTCGTCAGTGCAAAGTATGGGGGTGTCTGATCTGGCTCATGAGAAAGCTATGTGGGGACCACGGGGGAACACTATTCTCCTTAAGGAGACTTTGCAAGCCAGTCTGGCTGCCAGGTAAGGGGACTTATAGCTGCAATGCCCCTAAAATTCCACGGGGGAACACTATTCTCCTTAAGGAGACTTTGCAAGCCAGTCTGGCTGCCAGGTAAGGGGACTTATAGCTGCAATGCCCCTCTGGGAAATATTCAAATTGTCTCTCCAGTAAAGGAGACAAACTCTAGCACAGCGCCACCTATTGGAAGTAGCGATCCTAAAAGTCACAAGTGGATTTTCGACAATCCTTTGCAATATGACTCAGGATATATAAGCCAGATCAGAATCCCAATTTGCAGACACGGTGTTTCGGGGTGCTTGCCCCTCGTCAGTGCAAAGTATGGGGGTGTCTGATCTGGCTCATGAGAAAGCTATGTGGGGACCACGGGGGAACACTATTCTCCTTAAGGAGACTTTGCAAGCCAGTCTGGCTGCCAGGTAAGGGGACTTATAGCTGCAATGCCCCTAAAATTCCACGGGGGAACACTATTCTCCTTAAGGAGACTTTGCAAGCCAGTCTGGCTGCCAGGTAAGGGGACTTATAGCTGCAATGCCCCTCTGGGAAATATTCAAATTGTCTCTCCAGTAAAGGAGACAAACTCTAGCACAGCGCCACCTATTGGAAGTAGCGATCCTAAAAGTCACAAGTGGATTTTCGACAATCCTTTGCAATATGACTCAGGATATATAAGCCAGATCAGAATCCCAATTTGCAGACACGGTGTTTCGGGGTGCTTGCCCCTCGTCAGTGCAAAGTATGGGGGTGTCTGATCTGGCTCATGAGAAAGCTATGTGGGGACCACGGGGGAACACTATTCTCCTTAAGGAGACTTTGCAAGCCAGTCTGGCTGCCAGGTAAGGGGACTTATAGCTGCAATGCCCCTAAAATTCCACGGGGGAACACTATTCTCCTTAAGGAGACTTTGCAAGCCAGTCTGGCTGCCAGGTAAGGGGACTTATAGCTGCAATGCCCCTCTGGGAAATATTCAAATTGTCTCTCCAGTAAAGGAGACAAACTCTAGCACAGCGCCACCTATTGGAAGTAGCGATCCTAAAAGTCACAAGTGGATTTTCGACAATCCTTTGCAATATGACTCAGGATATATAAGCCAGATCAGAATCCCAATTTGCAGACACGGTGTTTCGGGGTGCTTGCCCCTCGTCAGTGCAAAGTATGGGGGTGTCTGATCTGGCTCATGAGAAAGCTATGTGGGGACCACGGGGGAACACTATTCTCCTTAAGGAGACTTTGCAAGCCAGTCTGGCTGCCAGGTAAGGGGACTTATAGCTGCAATGCCCCTAAAATTCCACGGGGGAACACTATTCTCCTTAAGGAGACTTTGCAAGCCAGTCTGGCTGCCAGGTAAGGGGACTTATAGCTGCAATGCCCCTCTGGGAAATATTCAAATTGTCTCTCCAGTAAAGGAGAGAGGAATTTTATATATTTAATCCGAAAATAGGCAGTGTTTTTAAAAAATATACAAGAATTTACAAAAGGGAACAATACAAATACAGTGTAGACAGTTACATAAAAATAAAAGGGAAAAATGAAAGAGCTTACTACACCTGGACACGGATCATGGCTCCGATTATAGGGGAGAGGCACCCCAGGAAATGGACAATCCTATACACAGAATTGTATAGGCATTGACACAGAGGGTACTAAGACACTGGCTTTTATTAACCTCTGTCCCACCCGCAGCCCCACCTCTGCTGACATCATGTAAGGGAGGGGGTTTTCCCCTCTTCCAAAATTATGGAATCCTCATGGTCCTCATATCTCTGTGTGGGAGCATCCCACGTGGACAAAATTACCCTCATTTTTTATATTATGATTTTAGCAGAAGGTGGATACCACACAAGGGGATCCGGTATGTTCTGGGGTGCAGATATTAATTTGTGGCTCTTCCGTACATCCTACTATTAAGCTGAAATATATGTGAGATGTGTGTCATGGAATCTTGAGATCAGCGGTATGCCCGCCATATCTGGGGGACATATGTATCTCGCAATATTAATACTTCCCCCAACGGAGACAATACGGCTGCCCTGGCCTTTTGATCAGAGAAGCTATATTCCTGCAGGAAACTTGTACTCCGCCCGGTGTATACAGATCGTAGTCGGAGCGTCTCTTGCCACGCAGGGGGTCTTTGAAGAACTGGGGAGAGGTGTTGTAAGTTAATTGAAAGGTACCGTATTTTTCGGACTGTAAGATGCACCCTGGTTTTAGAGGAAAAATATGGGAAAACAAAAAACTTAAGCAAAAAATGTGGTCATGACACATTGTTATGGGGCGAGGATCTGCTGCTGACACTGTTACGTGGGTAATGTCCCCAAATTCTCTACTAAGGTACCCCATCCTGGTAATGATCCTCCTGCCTTGTATATGTACCCCATCCTGCTATGTGCCCCCATCCTGCTATATACTGCCATCCTTGTATATGCCCTTATCCTGCTATATACCCCCCATCCTGATATGTACTGCCATCCTGATATGTACTGCCATCCTGATATGTACTGCCATCCGTGTGTATGCCCTTATCCTGCTTTCTTCGGCGCTCTATTGGGAGACCCAGACGATTGGGTGTATAGCACTGCCTCCGGAGGCCACACAAAGCAATTACACTAAAAAGTGTAAGGCCCCTCCCCTTCTGGCTATACACCCCCAGTGGGATCACTGGCTCACCAGTTTTCTGCTTTGTGCGAAGGAGGTCAGACATCCACGCATAGCTCCACTGTTTGTAGTCAGCAGTAGCTGCTGGCTATATCGGATGGAAGAAAAGAGGGCCCATATGGGGCCCCCAGCATGCTCCCTTCTCACCCGCGGTTGGTGCTTGTAAGGTTGAGGTACCTATTGCTGGTACAGAGGCTGGAGCCCACATGCTGTTTTCCTTCCACATCCCCTGGAGGGCTCTGTGGAAGTGGGATCTTGCCGGCCCCCAAGCCCTGGGGCCGGGCTCCATCCACAGACCCAGAGAACCTGCTGGATTTGGAGCGGGAGTGCCGTTCAGGGACAAGGCCCTGCAACTTTCAGGTACTCTGTGTCCCCGGCAGGCACGGACACTCTCAGGGCTTGCTGAGCGTTATAGTGCGCCGGGGACAGTAGCGCTGTGCGCTGGGGTTAGGTCACTGCAGCTTTGCTGAGTGACGTTACATGTTGGGAACTACTGCGCCGACCGCTACTGTAGCGGCGGCGCAGCTGCGACTTGTGGTGCGCCGGGGACTTTGCGCCGACCGCGCTTTTACGGCGGCGGCGCTTCTAACTTTAGCCCCCGGCTTCTGCGGCCTAGCGCCGCTTCGTTCCCGCCCCCACCCTGTCAATCAGGGTAGGGGAGAGACGCTGCTCAATGGCAGCGCCGAGGGCTGGAGCTTTATTTACATGCTCCAGCCCTCTCACTAGGCACAGGGGGAAGCAGACTTCCCGCTCTTCGTCGGTGTACGCCCAGGGCCCGCCCCCCCTCTCCACAAGGACGCCGGCAGCCATTACACATGCGGTCTGGCTGGGGAAAGGCAGCAGGCTCTGGGAGACCCAGACTAAAGGGATTTCGGCGACCACACACCCGCTCCTAAGCGGGCGGTAAGCAGCACATTAGTGCTGGCCCCACTAGTGCCTCAGTGTTATATTAGTGTACTTTTTTCTTGGTACCATATATATATATAGTTGCACTGTAAGGTCGCTTCTTGGCTGGACACCCTGTACTGCTCTGAGGAGGCAGCAACATGTCATCCGCAAAACGCAAGGGTGCCAAGGCACAGGCTGTGTACACTGTTTGTACTGCATGTGGGGCTGATCTACCGGCAGGCTCCAACGACTCTCATTGTGTGCAATGTTCAGTCCCAGTGGCACTTCGTCAGCCAGAGCCTATGGTGGTAGTGGCCCAGGCAGAGACGCCTGTGAACCCTGCCCCGGTGACGGGGACAGACTTTGCAGTTTTTGCTGATAAAATGTCTGTGACTATGGCAAAAATCCTGGAGACCTTGCAGTCCAGGCCAGTTGCTCAGACCATGGACACTGCTGTGTCTATGCTCTCCGGTCCCCCTCAGTTGGAACTAATCCGTACTTCAAGGGGGTCTCAAGCATCACAGGCTGAAGTCTCTGACTCAGATGACAGTCCCAGGCAGCCTAAGCGAGCTCGCTGGGAAAGACCCTCCACGTCATCACACTGCTCAGGGTCTCAGCGAGAAGAGTCTCTCTGTGATGAGACTGAGGACGGTGATCAGGATTCTAATCCTGAGGCCCCTCTCAATCTGGATGCTCCTGATGGTGACGCCATGGTTAATGACCTTATATCGGCAATTAATAGACTGTTGGATATTTCTCCCCCAGCCCCTTCTGCAGAGGAGGCAGCTGCACAGCAGGAGAAGTTCCATTTCCTGTATCCCAAGCGTAAATTAAGTGCTTTTTTGGACCACTCTGACTTCAGAGAATCGATCCAGAAACACGACGCTCATCCAGACAAGCGTTTCTCTAAACGTTCTAAGGATACCCGTTATCCTTTTCTTCGGCGCTCTATTGGGAGACCCAGACGATTGGGTGTATAGCACTGCCTCCGGAGGCCACACAAAGCAATTACACTAAAAAGTGTAAGGCCCCTCCCCTTCTGGCTATACACCCCCAGTGGGATCACTGGCTCACCAGTTTTCTGCTTTGTGCGAAGGAGGTCAGACATCCACGCATAGCTCCACTGTTTTTAGTCAGCAGTAGCTGCTGGCTATATCGGATGGAAGAAAAGAGGGCCCATATGGGGCCCCCAGCATGCTCCCTTCTCACCCACGGTGGTGCTTGTAAGGTTGAGGTACCTATTGCTGGTACAGAGGCTGGAGCCCACATGCTGTTTTCCTTCCACATCCCCTTAGGGCTCTGTGGAAGTGGGATCTTACCGGCCTCCAAGCCCTGAGGCCGGGCTCCATCCACAGACCCAGAGAACCTGCTGGATTTGGAGCGGGAGTGCCGTTCAGGGACAAGGCCCTGCAACTTTCAGGTACTCTGTGTCCCCGGCAGGCACGGACACTCTCAGGGCTTGCTGAGCGTTATAGTGCGCCGGGGACAGTAGCGCTGTGCGCTGGGGTTAGGTCACTGCAGCTTTGCTGAGTGACGTTACATGTTGGGAACTACTGCGCCGACCGCTCCTGGAGCGGCGGCGCAGCTGCGACTTGTGGTGCGCTGGGGGCTTTGCGCCGACCGCGCTTTTACGGCGGCGGCGCTTCTAACTTTAGCCCCCGGCTTCTGCGGCCTAGCGCCGCTTCGTTCCCGCCCCCACCCTGTCAATCAGGGTAGGGGAGAGACGCTGCTCAATGGCAGCGCCGAGGGCTGGAGCTTTATTTACATGCTCCAGCCCTCTCACTAGGCACAGGGGGAAGCAGACTTCCCGCTCTTCGTCGGTGTACGCCCAGGGCCCGCCCCCCCTCTCCACAAGGACGCCGGCAGCCATTACACATGCGGTCTGGCTGGGGAAAGGCAGCAGGCTCTGGGAGACCCAGACTAGAGGGATTTCGGCGACCACACACCGCTCCTAAGCGGGCGGTAAGCTGCACTTTAGTGCTGGCCCCACTAGTGCCTCAGTGATATATTAGTGTACTTTTTTCTTGGTACCATATATATATATATAGTTGCACTGTAAGGTCGCTTCTTGGCTGGACACCCTGTACTGCTCTGAGGAGGCAGCAACATGTCATCCGCAAAACGCAAGGGTGCCAAGGCACGGGCTGTGTGCACTGTTTGTACTGCATGTGGGGCTGATCTACCGGCAGGCTCCAATGATCCACATTGTGTGCAATGTTCAGTCCCAGTGGCACTTCGTCAGCCAGAGCCTATTGTGGTGGTAGCCCAGGCAGAGACGCCTGTGAACCCTGCCCCGGTGACGGGGACAGACTTTGCAGTGTTTGCTGATAAAATGTCTGAGGCTATGACAAAAATCCTGGAGACCTTGCAGGCCAGGCCAGTTCCTCAGACTATGGACACTGCTGTGGCTATGCTCTCTGGTCCCCCTCAGTTGGAACTAATCCGTACTTCAAGGGGGTCTCAAGCATCACAGGCTGAAGTCTCTGACTCAGATGACAGTCCCAGGCAGCCTAAGCGAGCTCGCTGGGAAAGACCCTCCACGTCATCACACTGCTCAGGGTCTCAGCGAGAAGAGTCTCTCTGTGATGAGACTGAGGACGGTGATCAGGATTCTAATCCTGAGGCCCCTCTCAATCTGGATGCCCCTGAGGGTGACGCCATGGTTAATGACCTTATATCGGCGATTAATAGACTGTTGGATATTTCTCCCCCAGCTCCTTCAGCAGAGGAGGCAGCTGCACAGCAGGAGAAGTTCCATTTCCTATATCCCAAGCGTAAATTAAGTGCTTTTTTGGACCACTCTGACTTCAGAGAATCAATCCAGAAGCACGACGCTCATCCAGACAAGCGTTTCTCTAAACGTTCTAAGGATACCCGTTATCCTTTTCCCGCTGAAGTAGCCAAACGCTGGACCCAGTGCCCAAAGGTGGATCCCCCAATTTCCAAGCTTGCAGCTAGATCCATAGTCGCAGTAGAGGATGGCGCTTCACTTAAAGATGCCAACGACAGACAGATGGACCTTTGGTTGAAATCTGTCTATGAAGCTATCGGCGCGTCGTTTGCTCCAGCATTCGCGGCCGTGTGGGCACTACAAGCTATTTCAGCTGGTTTAGCACATGTGGATGCTTTCATACATCCAGCAGTGCCACAAGTGGCGTCCCTAACTTCGCAAATGTCTGCGTTTGCGACCTATGCTATCAATGCTGTCCTAGAATCTACGAGCCGTACCTCTATGGCGGCCGCCAATTCTGTGGTTTTGCGCAGAGCCTTATGGTTAAAGGACTGGAAAGCAGATGCTGGTTCCAAAAAATGCTTAACCAGCTTGCCATTATCTAGAGACAGACTGTTTGGTGAGCCATTGGCTGAAATCATAAAACAGTCCAAGGGTAAGGACTCTTCCTTGCCACAGCCCAGAGCAAGTAAACCTCAACAGAAAAAGTGGCAGTCGAGGTTTCGGTCCTTTCGAGGCTCGGGCAAGCGACAATTCTCCTCGTCCAAAGGGACTCAGAAAGGACAAGGGAGCTCAGATTCCTGGCGGGCTCACTCACGCCCCAGGAAAGCAAATGGAGGAACCGCTTCCAAGGCGGCTACCTCATGACTTTCGGCCTCCTCCCTCCGCATCCTCGGTCGGTGGCAGGCTCTCCCGCTTTTGCGACATTTGGCTGTCACAGGTCAAAGACCGGTGGGTAACAGACATTTTGTCTCGCGGATACAGAATCGAGTTCAGTTCTCGGCCTCCACTTCGGTTCTTCAGAACCTCCCCACACCCCAACCGAGCAGATGCCCTGCTGCAGGCGGTGGACTCTCTAAGAGCAGAAGGAGTCGTGATCCCTGTCCCCCCTCTGGAACGGGGGCGAGGATTTTACTCCAATCTCTTTGTGGTGCCAAAAAAGGACGGCTCCTTCCGTCCTGTTCTGGACCTAAAACTGCTCAACAAGCATGTGAACGCCAGGCGGTTCCGGATGGAATCCCTCCGCTCAGTCATTGCCTCAATGTCCCAAGGAGATTTCCTAGCATCAATAGACATCAAAGATGCTTATCTCCACGTGCCGATTGCTACGGAGCACCAACGCTTTCTGCGCTTCGTGATAGGAGACGAACATCTTCAGTTCGTGGCTCTGCCATTTGGTCTGGCGACAGCCCCTCGGGTGTTCACCAAGATCATGGCAGCAGTGGTAGCAGTCTTGCACTCTCACGGACACTCTGTGATCCCTTACTTGGGCGATCTACTGGTCAAGGCACCCTCTCAGGAGGCATGCCAACTCAGCCTGAATTTTGCACTGGAGACTCTCCAGGCGTTCGGGTGGATCATCAACTTCCCAAAGTCAAATCTGTCACCGACCCAATCACTAACGTATCTTGGCATGGAGTTTCATACTCTCTCAGCGATAGTGAAGCTTCCGCTGAGCAAGCAGCGGTCACTACAGACAGGGGTGCAGGCTCTCCTTCAAGGTCAGTCGCACTCCTTAAGACGCCTCATGCACTTCCTCGGGAAGATGGTGGCGGCAATAGAGGCGGTTCCGTTTGCGCAGTTTCATCTGCGTCCACTTCAATGGGACATTCTCCGCCAATGGGACGGGAAGTCGACATCCCTGGACAGGAAAGTCTCCCTTTCCCAGACGGCCAAGGACTCTCTGCAGTGGTGGCTCCTTTCCACCTCATTATCACAGGGAAGATCCTTCCTACCACCGTCATGGGCGGTGGTCACGACAGACGCGAGTCTGTCAGGGTGGGGAGCAGTGTTTCTCCACCACAGGGCTCAGGGTACGTGGACTCAGCAGGAGTCCAGCCTTCAGATCAATGTTCTGGAAATCAGAGCAGTGTTTCTTGCCCTACTAGCCTTCCAGCAGTGGCTGGAAGGGAAGCAGATCCGAATTCAATCGGACAACTCCACAGCGGTGGCATACATCAATCACCAAGGAGGGACTCGCAGTCGGCAAGACTTCCAGGAAGTCCGGCGCATTATGATGTGGGTGGAAGCCACGGCCTCCACCATATCCGCAGTTCACATCCCCGGCATAGAAAACTGGGAAGCAGACTTCCTCAGTCGCCAGGGCATGGACGCAGGGGAATGGTCCCTTCACCCGGACGTGTTTCAGGAAATCTGTCGCCGATGGGGAAGGCCGGACGTCGACCTAATGGCGTCCCGGCACAACAACAAGGTCCCAACATTCATGGCACGGTCTCGCGATCAAAGAGCTCTAGCAGCAGACGCCCTAGTGCAAGATTGGTCGCAGTTCCGGATCCCTTATGTGTTTCCACCTCTGGCACTCTTGCCCAGAGTGCTACGCAAGATCAGATCCGACTGCAGCCGCGTCATACTCGTCGCTCCAGACTGGCCGAGGAGGGCGTGGTATCCGGATCTGTGGCATCTCACGGTCGGCCAACCGTGGGCACTACCAGACCGACCAGACTTACTGTCCCAAGGGCCGTTTTTCCATCGGAATTCTGCGGCCCTCAACCTGACTGCGTGGCCATTGAGTCCTGGATCCTAGCGTCTTCAGGCTTATCCCAAGGGGTCGTTGCCACCATGAGACAGGCTAGGAAGCCCACGTCTGCTAAGATCTACCACAGAACGTGGAGGATATTCTTATCCTGGTGCTCTGCTCAGAGAGTGTCTCCCTGGCCATTTGCATTACCTACCCTTCTTTCTTTCCTCCAATCTGGGTTAGAAAAAGGTTTGTCGCTCGGCTCCCTTAAAGGGCAAGTCTCGGCGCTATCCGTCTTTTTTCAGAAGCGTCTAGCACGACTTTCTAAGGTGCGCACGTTCCTACAGGGGGTTTGCCATATAGTTCCCCCGTACAAGCGGCCGTTAGATCCATGGGATCTGAACAGGGTACTAGTTGCCCTCCAGAAGCCGCCCTTCGAGCCTCTGAAGGAGGTTTCACTTTCTAGACTATCACAGAAAGTGGCTTTTCTGGTAGCGATCACATCTCTTCGGAGAGTGTGTGAGCTAGCAGCGTTATCTTCCAAGGCTCCCTTCCTGGTCTTCCACCAGGACAAGGTAGTGCTGCGCCCCATTCAGGAGTTTCTCCCGAAGGTGGTATCCTCTTTTCATCTTAATCAGGATATCTTTTTGCCTTCGTTTTATCCTCATGCAGTTCATCGGTATGAGAAGGATTTACATTTGTTAGATCTGGTGAGAGCACTCAGAATCTACATTTCCCGCACGGCGCCCCTGCGCCGCTCGGATGCACTCTTTGTCCTTGTCGCTGGTAAGCGCAAAGGGTCGCAGGCTTCTAAGGCCACCCTGGCTCGATGGATCAAAGAACCAATTCTTGAAGCCTACCGTTCTGCGGGGCTTCAGGTTCCATCAGGGCTGAAAGCCCATTCTACCAGAGCCGTGGGTGCGTCCTGGGCATTGCGACACCAGGCTACGGCTCAACAGGTGTGCCAGGCAGCTACCTGGTCGAGTCTGCACACTTTCACCAAACATTATCAGGTGCATACCTATGCTTCGGCGGACGCCAGCCTAGGTAGAAGAGTCCTGCAGGCGGCAGTTGCCTCCCCGTAGGGGAGGGCTGTCTTTGCAGCTCTAACATGAGGTATTTCTTTACCCACCCAGGGACAGCTTTTGGACGTCCCAATCGTCTGGGTCTCCCAATAGAGCGCCGAAGAAGAAGGGAATTTTGTTACTTACCGTAAATTCCTTTTCTTCTAGCTCTTATTGGGAGACCCAGCACCCGCCCTGTTGTCCTTCGGGATTTTTGGTTTGTTTGCGGGTACACATGTTGTTCATGTTGAACGGTTTTCAGTTCTCCGATGTTACTCGGAGTGAATTTGTTTAAACCAGTTATTGGCTTTCCTCCTTCTTGCTTTTGCACTAAAACTGGTGAGCCAGTGATCCCACTGGGGGTGTATAGCCAGAAGGGGAGGGGCCTTACACTTTTTTTAGTGTAATTGCTTTGTGTGGCCTCCGGAGGCAGTGCTATACACCCAATCGTCTGGGTCTCCCAATAAGAGCTAGAAGAAAAGGAATTTACGGTAAGTAACAAAATTCCCTTCTTCCCTCTGAGGTGGCCAAACGCTGGACCCAGTGTCCAAAGGTGGATCCCCCAATTTCCAAGCTTGCGGCTAGATCCATAGTCGCAGTAGAGGATGGCGCTTCACTTAAAGATGCCAACGACAGACAGATGGACCTTTGGTTGAAATCTGTCTATGAATCTATCGGCGCGTCGTTTGCTCCAGCATTCGCGGCCGTGTGGGCACTCCAAGCTATTTCAGCTGGTTTAGCACAGGTGGATGCTTTCATACATCCAGCAGTGCCGCAAGTGGCGTCCCTAACTTCGCAAATGTCTGCGTTTGCGACCTATGCTATCAATGCTGTCCTAGAATCTACGAGCCGTACCGCTATGGCGTCCGCCAATTCTGTGGTTTTGCGCAGAGCCTTGTGGTTAAAGGACTGGAAAGCAGATGCTGGTTCCAAAAAATGCTTAACCAGCTTGCCATTATCTAGAGACAGACTGTTTGGTGAGCCATTGGCTGAAATCATAAAACAGTCCAAGGGTAAGGACTCTTCCTTACCACAGCCCAGAGCAAGTAAACCTCAACAGAAAAGGTGGCAGTCGAGGTTTCGGTCCTTTCGAGGCTCGGGCAAGGCCCAATTCTCCTCGTCCAAAAGGACTCAGAAAGAACAAGGGAGCTCAGATTCCTGGCGGGCTCACTCACGCCCCAGGAAAGCAAATGGAGGAACCGCTTCCAAAGCGGCTACCTCATGACTTTCGGCCTCCTCCCTCCACATCCTCGGTCGGTGGCAGGCTCTCCCGCTTTTGCGACATTTGGCTGTCACAGGTCAAAGACCGGTGGGTAACAGACACTCTGTCTCGCGGGTACAGAATCGAGTTCAGTTCTCGGCCTCCACCTCGGTTCTTCAGAACCTCCCCACACCCCAACCGAGCAGATGCCCTGCTGCAGGCGGTGGACTCTCTAAGAGCAGAAGGAGTCGTGATCCCTGTCCCCCCTCAGGAACGGGGGCGAGGATTTTACTCCAATCTCTTTGTGGTTCCAAAAAAGGACGGCTCCTTCCGTCCTGTTCTGGACCTAAAACTGCTCAACAAGCATGTGAACGCCAGGCGGTTCCGGATGGAATCCCTCCGCTCAGTCATTGCCTCAATGTCTCAAGGAGATTTCCTAGCATCAATAGACATCAAAGATGCTTATCTCCACGTGCCGATTGCTACAGAGCACCAACGCTTTCTACGCTTCGTGATAGGAGACGACCATCTTCAGTTCGTAGCTCTGCCATTTGGTCTGGCGACAGCCCCTCGGGTGTTCACCAAGATCATGGCGGCAGTGGTAGCAGTCTTGCACTCTCACGGACACTCTGTGATCCCTTACTTGGACGATCTACTGGTCAAGGCACCCTCTCAAGAGGCATGCCAACTCAGCCTGAATGTTGCACTGGAGACTCTCCAGGCGTTCGGGTGGATCATCAACTTCCCAAAGTCAAATCTGTCACCGACCCAATCACTAACGTATCTTGGCATGGAGTTTCATACTCTCTCAGCGATAGTGAAGCTTCCGCTGGACAAGCAGAGGTCTCTACAGACTGGGGTGCAGGCTCTCCTTCAAAGTCAGCCGCACTCCTTAAGACGCCTCATGCACTTCCTCGGGAAGATGGTGGCGGCAATAGAGGCGGTTCCGTTTGCGCAGTTTCATCTGCGTCCACTTCAATGGGACATTCTCCGCCAATGGGACGGGAAGTCAACATCCCTGGACAGGAAAGTCTCCCTTTCCCAGACGGCCAAAGACTCTCTGCAGTGGTGGCTTCTTCCCACCTCATTATCACAGGGAAGATCCTTCCTACCACCGTCTTGGGCGGTGGTCACGACAGACGCGAGTCTGTCAGGGTGGGGAGCAGTCTTTCTCCACCACAGGGCTCAGGGTACGTGGTCTCAGCAGGAGTCCACCCTTCAGATCAATGTTCTGGAAATCAGAGCAGTGTATCTTGCCCTTCTAGCCTTCCAGCAGTGGCTGGAAGGAAGGCAGATCCGAATTCAGTCGGACAACTCCACAGCGGTGGCATACATCAACCACCAAGGGGGGACACGCAGTCGGCAAGCCTTCCAGGAAGTCCGGCGGATTCTGATGTGGGTGGAAGCCACAGCCTCCACCATATCCGCAGTTCACATCCCCGGCGTAGAAAACTGGGAAGCAGACTTCCTCAGTCGCCAGGGCATGGACGCAGGGTAATGGTCCCTTCACCCAGACGTGTTTCAGGAAATCTGTCGCCGCTGGGGGGTGCCGGACGTCGACCTAATGGCGTCACGGCACAACAACAAGGTCCCAACCTTCATGGCACGGTCTCGCGATCAAAGAGCGCTGGCGGCAGACGCCCTAGTGCAAGATTGGTCGCAGTTCCGGCTCCCTTATGTGTTTCCACCTCTGGCACTCTTGCCCAGAGTGCTACGCAAGATCAGATCCGATTGCAGCCGCGTCATACTTGTCGCCCCAGACTGGCCGAGGAGGGCGTGGTATCCGGATCTGTGGCAGCTCACGGTCGGCCAACCGTGGGCACTCCCAGACCGACCAGACTTACTGTCCCAAGGGCCGTTTTTCCATCGGAATTCTGCGGCCCTGAACCTGACTGTGTGGCCATTGAGTCCTGGATCCTAACGTCTTCAGGATTGTCCCAAGGGGTCGTTGCCACCATGAGACAGGCTAGGAAGCCCACGTCCGCTAAGATCTACCACAGAACGTGGAGGATATTTTTATCCTGGTGCTCTGCTCAGGGAGTGTCTCCCTGGCCATTTGCATTGCCTACCTTTCTTTCTTTCCTGCAATCTGGGTTAGAAAAAGGTTTGTCGCTCGGCTCCCTTAAAGGTCAGGTCTCGGCGCTATCCGTCTTTTTTCAGAGGCGTTTGGCACGCCTTCCTAAGGTGCGCACGTTCCTACAGGGGGTTTGCCATATCGTACCCCCGTACAAGCGGCCGTTAGATCCATGGGATCTGAACAGGGTACTAGTTGCCCTCCAGAAGCCGCCCTTCAAGCCTCTGAAGGAGGTTTCACTTTCTAGACTATCACAGAAAGTGGCTTTTCTGGTAGCGATCACATCTCTTCGGAGAGTGTCTGAGCTGGCAGCACTATCATCCAAGGCTCCCTTCCTGGTCTTCCACCAGGACAAGGTTGTGCTGCGCCCTATTCAGGAGTTTCTCCCGAAGGTGGTATCCTCTTTTCATCTTAATCAGGATATCTCTTTGCCTTCGTTTTGTCCTCATGCAGTTCATCGGTATGAGAAGGATTTACATTTGTTAGATCTGGTGAGAGCACTCAGAATCTACATTTCCCGCACGGCGCCCTTGCGCCGTTCGGATGCACTCTTTGTCCTTGTCGCTGGTAAGCGCAAAGGGTCGCAGGCTTCTAAGGCCACCCTGGCTCGATGGATCAAAGAACCAATTCTTGAAGCCTACCGTTCTGCTGGGCTTCCGGTTCCATCAGGGCTGAAGGCCCATTCTACCAGAGCCGTGGGTGCATCCTGGGCATTACGACACCAGGCTACGGCTCAACAGGTGTGCCAGGCAGCTACCTGGTCGAGTCTGCACACTTTCACCAAACATTATCAGGTGCATACCTATGCTTCGGCGGACGCCAGCCTAGGTAGAAGAGTCCTGCAGGCGGCAGTTGCCTTCCCGTAGGGGAGGGCTGTCTTGCAGCTCTAACATGAGGTATTTCTTTACCCACCCAGGGACAGCTTTTGGACGTCCCAATCGTCTGGGTCTCCCAATAGAGCGCCGAAGAAGAAGGGAATTTTGTTACTTACCGTAAATTCCTTTTCTTCTAGCTCTTATTGGGAGACCCAGCACCCGCCCTGTTGTCCTTCGGGATTGTTGGTTTGTTTGCGGGTACACATGTTGTTCATGTTGAACGGTTTTCAGTTCTCCGATGTTACTCGGAGAGAATTTGTTTAAACCAGTTATTGGCTTTCCTCCTTCTTGCTTTTGCACTAAAACTGGTGAGCCAGTGATCCCACTGGGGGTGTATAGCCAGAAGGGGAGGGGCCTTACACTTTTTAGTGTAATTGCTTTGTGTGGCCTCCGGAGGCAGTGCTATACACCCAATCGTCTGGGTCTCCCAATAGGAGCTAGAAGAAAAGGAATTTACGGTAAGTAACAAAATTCCCTTCATATGCCCCCATCCTGCTATATGCCCCCATCCTGCTATGCCCCCATCCTGCTATATGCCGCCATCCTGATATATACTGCCATCTGTGTATATACCCCCATACTGCTATATGCCCCATCCTGTTATATACTGCCATCTGTGTATATGCCCTTATCCTGCTATATACTCCCATCCTGCTATATGGCTTGTATCCTGTATCACACAAAACAAATAAACGTTTATACTCACCTTTCCTTGCTCCATGCAGCATCGCTCCTCCCCCTGTCTGTGGCGGCAGCAGCGCCGCTGATCTGAGTGGAGCAGTCACTTCCCTGCAGCACCGCTCGTCCTCCCGTCTGCCGGTTAGCTGACCTGCGTGACTAGCGTCGCGCACAGCAATGACGTCATGGTTGTGCTCACCGCTCTCTACACAGATCAGCTGACCGGCAGACGGGAGGACGAGCGATGCTGCAGGGGAACGGTGAGTATGCCGTACTGATTCACTGCACCCCGCCCTGATTATGCGCGGGGAGTAGTGAATACAGCCGCACATGATCACTCCAGGCTGTAGTTGCCAGGGGTGATCATGGCTGGCTGTTTACTATGCGTGCACCCCCCCCCCTGTCCATCATCCCGCCCACCTGTCAGCACTGGCTTCAGCGCTGAGATGTTGGGCGGGATGATGAGTGGGCCCATGTGGTCAGGGCAGGCTGCTACAGCCTTCTTGTGCCCCCGATAGCCCTCATTCCCAGCTGCAGCCTTATAGTCAGACCATAAGACGCACCCCCCCCACTTTCCCCCAACATTTTGGGGGAAAAAAGTGCGTCTTATGGTCTGAAAAATACGGTACCTGTTACATCCCTCACCAGGAAAGCTTTTCCTGGCTGTTAATTTGGCAGGGCTCTGGTGAGGGGGGGGAAATCACTCCTGATCCAGAGACCCTGAAAACATATCTGCTTATTATATTTTCATGACATCTCCCTTCACCGTCGAGTCTGTTCTCCTCTTCTCAAGCTTCCCTTCACCGTCTTGTCTGAGAGTCATCGAGGGGAGAGCACAATCTCCTCCTCTTAAGCCTCCCTTGACTGTCGAGTCTGTTCTCCTCCTTCTTCTCAAGCCTCCCTTCACCATTTTGTCTGTGCTCTCCCCTCGATGACTCTCACAATCTTGTCTGTTCTTCTCAAGCCTCCCTTCACTGTCTCGTTTGTGAGAGGCATTGAGAGGAGAGCACAATCTCCTCCTCCTTCTCAAGCCTCCCTTCACCGTCTAGTCTGTTCTCCTCCTCCTCTTCTCAAGCTTCCCTTCACCGTCCAGTCTGTTCTCCTCCTCCTCTTCTCAAGCTTCCCTTCACTGTCTCGTTTGTGCTCTCCTCTCGATGCCTCTCACAAACGAGACAGTGAAGGGAAGCTTGAGAAGAGGAGGAGGAGAACAGACTCGACGGTGAAGGGAGGCTTGAGAAGGAGGAGGAGATTGTGCTCTCCTCTCGATGCCTCTCACAAACGAGACAGTGAAGGGAGGCTTGAGAAGGAGGAGAACAGACTTGACGGTCAAGGAAGGCTTAAGAGGAGGAGATTGTGCTCTCCCCTCGATGACTCTCAGACAAGACGGTGAAGGAAGGCTTGAGAAGAGGAGGAGAACAGACTAGACGGTGAAGGGAGGCTTGAGAAGGAGGAGGAGATTGTGAGAGGCATCGAGAGGAGAGCACAATCTCCTCCTTCTCAAGCCTCCCTTCACCATCTAGTCTGTTCTCCTCCTCTTCTCAAGCTTCCCTTCACCGTCTTGTCTGAGAGTCATCGAGGGGAGAGCACAATCTCCTCCTCTTAAGCCTTCCTTGACTGTCGAGTCTGTTCTCCTCCTTCTCAAGCCTCCCTTCACCATTTTGTCTGTGCTCTCCCCTCGATGACTCTCACAATCTTGTCTGTTCTTCTCAAGCCTCCCTTCACCGTCCAGCCTGTTCTCCTCTTCTCAAGCCTCCCTTCACTGTCGAGTCTGTTCTCCTCCTCTTCTCAAGCCTCTCTGCACTGTCGAGTCTGTTCTCCTCCTCTTCTCAAGCCTCTCTGCACTGTCGAGTCTGTTCTCCTCCTCTTCTCAAGCCTCCCTTCACTGTCGAGTCTGTTCTCCTCCTCTTCCCTTCACTGTCGAGTCCGTTCTCCTCCTCTTCCCTTCACTGTCGAGTCTGTTCTCCTCCTCTTCCCTTCACTGTCGAGTCTGTTCTCCTCCTCTTCCCTTCACTGTCGAGTCTGTTCTCCTCCTCTTCCCTTCACTGTCGAGTCTGTTCTCCTCCTCTTCTCAAGCCTCCCTTCACTGTCGAGTCTGTTCTCCTCCTCCTCTTCTCAAGCTTCCCTTCACCGTCTTCTCTGAGAGTCATCGAGGGGAGAGCACAATCTCCTCCTCTTAAGCCTTCCTTGACCGTCAAGTCTATTCTCCTCCTTCTTCTCAAGCCTCCCTTCACCATTTTGTCTGTGCTCTCCCCTTGATGACTCTCACAATCTTGTCTGTTCTTCTCAAGCCTCCCTTCACCGTCCAGCCTGTTCTCCTCTTCTCAAGCCTCCCTTCACTGTCGAGTCTGTTCTCCTCTTCTCAAGCCTCTCTTCACTGTCGAGTCTGTTCTCCTCCTCTTCTCAAGCCTCTCTTCACTGTCGAGTCTGTTCTCCTCCTCTTCTCAAGCCTCCCTTCACTGTCGAGTCTGTTCTCCTCCTCTTCTCAAGCCTCCTTTCACTGTCGAGTCTGTTCTCCTCCTCTTCTCAAGCCTCCCTTCACTGTCGAGTCTGTTCTCCTCCTCTTCTCAAGCCTCCCTTCACTGTCGAGTCTGTTCTCCTCCTCTTCTCAAGCCTCCCTTCACTGTCGAGTCTGTTCTCCTCCTCTTCTCAAGCCTCCCTTCACTGTCGAGTCTGTTCTCCTCCTCTTCTCAAGCCTCCTTTCACTGTCGAGTCTGTTCTCCTCCTCTTCTCAAGCCTCCCTTCACTGTCGAGTCTGTTCTCCTCCTCTTCTCAAGCCTCCCTTCACTGTCGAGTCTGTTCTCCTCCTCTTCTCAAGCCTCCCTTCACTGTCGAGTCTGTTCTCCTCCTCTTCTCAAGCCTCCCTTCACTGTCGAGTCTGTTCTCCTCCTCTTCTCAAGCCTCCCTTCACCGTCGAGTCTGTCTTTTCTGTTCTTGTGCAGCAAATCGAGGAATTCTCCGATGTAAATGAAGGGGAGAAAGAAGTGATGAAGATGTGGAACCTGCATGTCATGAAACATGGGTGAGTGGGGCACATGGGTGTCTGTTGGAGCAGATTCCTCTACGGCTGTCATCTGAGAGTCAGTCCTGTGTACAGAGGATGGCAGATGAATTCTAGAATACTGATACTCATTGCTTCCTACAGGTTCATTGCCGACAATCAGATGAATCATGCCTGTATGTTATTTGTGGAGAACTATGGACCCAAAATAATCAAGAGGAATCTGTGCCGAAACTTCATGCTCCACCTGGTGAGCATGCACGACTTCAACCTCATCAGCATCTCTACCATTGACCGGGCCGTGTCCAAGCTGCGAGAGCTGCAGGCCAAGCTGGATCCGGCCGAGTTCTCCACCATCCTGATCGAGGAGCCAGTGGAGGACATCACCATGCAGCAAAGCAACGGCTTCAGCGAGCGCAACGGTAGCGAGCACCTTCCCGAGAACGATTACGTGTCTGCTGCTCTGAAACAGAGCAAAAAGCAGCGTCTGTGAGGACGAGCCGAGCTTCCAGGCCTGGGCGCCCTGCAAAGCAATACATCCCACCCTGCCGCCCCTCACCCCACGCAGGGGGCACAACGATTCCTGGTTTGTTTGGGGGGTTGGTTCCCCCCCCCCATACACATTTTTCTTTTACATTCTCTTGTGGCTTCCAGGACAGTCTCTTACTTTTTAGTATTTTCATAATGACAGATGAAATTTATATGTCAGCGCCCGTTTTTTAACTTTTCTGAGGTGAATCATGAAATTTGTCTGGCACTGATCATGTCTGGAGATATGTATTGTTATGGCGGCTGTTTGTGGACTTTCTTCTAAGAAGGGTGTGCAGAGTATGGACAGAAATACGTTTTCTGCTGCACTGCCCGTGAGCAGAGGGAGGAGCCTTGGCTGTCCGTGAGCAGAGGGAGGAGCCTTGGCTGTCCGCGAGCAGAGGGAAGCTCCTTGGCTGCCCACCAACTGGTATTGGGTCACTGAAGAAGGGGGTCTTTCCTCCCACCCCGGGAGGTTGTTGTCTCTGGCAGTAGCATTGCTTACCGCAAGAGGCTCTCAAGTACAGGTTTTTTTTTATCCTAGCAATGGCCTGGGTCGGCTGGTGGTACCCTGCATGGGCTGATCTTCCGACGTGTGGTGTTGGTGGGCTTGATATTCCCTAGAAATAAGCAATGCTACAGCAAGACTATCACAAGAGGTGGAGTGCTGCTGTCCATGGTGTTACCTAGGCCTTGGCTACCCACACAGTCTCTCCATGTCCAGCATCTTCCCCCTGCAGTGCTGGTTGTGTCCAGAGGAGGCGCCCTGTGTCTTTGCTCATGCCAGGAAGTGACACTCCGCGCCCTATTTGGCCTTTGAAGCCTCGCTAACACCAGGTGAAGCCTCTAGGCAGTGTGTGGCTCCTGCACCCTCGCTTGCGCTTGGAGGAAGTGGATTGCAGCCTTAGCTCCAGAGGTGGAGCCCATATGACGTGTCTGGCCCCTGCAGACTTGCGCTCATGTCAGTGGGGTCATAAGTACACCATTCATGGGGCTATCGTCCCCTTTGCTTTGGCTGTCACCCCCAGCTGCTCTTGCTCCTCCAGCCCTTGTCCACTTTCACTCTGGATCCTCCAGCCCTCACCCACTTTCGCCTTGCTCAGTGTGAGGAATATGGTATGTTCATACATGTGACTGACCTGCCAATTGTGGGATGTGCGTATTAGCCCATAATTAATAACTAGCTGCTGGAAGAGAATAGAGCCTTCATGTTTCCTAGCTATGGATAGATAAAGTCATAATTGGAAACATTATGGTAATATTTTCAGCGTGGGTTGTTCTTTTAACTTGATCCACGAATATTCTCTTCGTGAGCTCGGTTTAGTAGTACACGCTACCTGGGCTGGCTTAACTAAGACTAGTGAAAAGGGTTTGTTGTGCAGCCCTCTCTCCCCCTAACTGTGGATAGGGGCTGTTGCTGTAACACTGCGCCAAGCTGACTGACCGTACGCGCTTCTTGGGGGAGCGGAACCTCACTTCTTTAGTATAATAAGGCCCCCCCCTTTACCTTTTTGTTCCAGAATGGAGGGATTTGATTTCTATCCTGAGGTCAGGATGTGTGGAAATATGTAATTGGCAGGTGCCTGGCCTGTGTGGATATGCCATATCTCTCACAACCACCACTCATCCTATCTACTACAGTGATGATATTAATTCCACAGCGCTTTACAGATGTTGGTCACACTGTCCCTACTGGGGCTCACAATCTAAATTTCCTATCAGTCGTTGGAGGAAAACCACACAAACACAGGGAGCACTTACAAACTCCTTACAGATGTTGTCCTTGGTGGGATTTGAACCAAAGACCCCAGTGCTAACCACTGAGCCGCCCATTATTTACATGGCTTATGCTCCTTGGAGTATGGCCAGGGTTCCTCGGTTACCTCCTCCTGCTGCCACCTCAGCTCCTCTGCCGCCGCCTTTTCCTGCTCCTCTGTCGCCGCCTTTTCCTGGTGCCGCCCCGAGCTTCTCTGCTGCCGCCGCCCCCGGCTACTCGGGTCGCCACCTCCTTTCGGCCGCCGCCCCCGGCTACTCGGGCCGCCACCTCCTTTCTGCCCCCGGCTACTCGGGCCGCCACCTCCTTTCTGCCCCCGGCTACTCGGGCCGCCACCTCCTTTCTGCCCCCGGCTACTCGGGCCGCCACCTCCTTTCTGCCCCCGGCTACTCGGGCCGCCACCGGCTACTCGGGCCGCCACCTCCTTTCTGCCGCCGCCCCCGGCTACTCGGGTCGCCACCTCCTTTCTGCCGCCGCCCCCGGCTACTCGGGTCGCCACCTCCTTTCTGCCGCCGCCCCCGGCTACTCGGGTCGCCACCTCCTTTCTGCCGCCGCCCCCGGCTACTCGGGTCGCCACCTCCTTTCTGCCGCCGCCCCCGGCTACTCGGGTCGCCACCTCCTTTCTGCCGCCGCCCCCGGCTACTCGGGTCGCCACCTCCTTTCTGCCGCCGCCCCCGGCTACTCGGGTCGCCACCTCCTTTCTGCCGCCGCCCCCGGCTACTCGGGTCGCCACCTCCTTTCTGCCGCCGCCCCCGGCTACTCGGGTCGCCACCTCCTTTCTGCCGCCGCCCCCGGCTACTCGGGTCGCCACCTCCTTTCTGCCGCCGCCCCCGGCTACTCGGGTCGCCACCTCCTTTCTGCCGCCGCCCCCGGCTACTCGGGTCGCCACCTCCTTTTTTCCGCCGCCCCCAGCTACTCGGCCTCTGATCCTCTTCTCCACTTGTACATAAGGTGAGGCGGGCTGTTGGGCAGATGTTTGTTCATTGTTGATGCTATTTAATGAGGTGTGTGGGGGAGGGGTGAGGATGTGTGTGTAATAGGAAGGTGCTGGAGAGTATTGTCTATAGACAGGTGAGATTTTGCTTTAACCCTTTGTCTGCCCGCAGCCCCCTCTCTGCACATATGTAAAGACGTGTAGGCTCTGTGTAGCTAGACTGGCGATGTTTGCACATGACGTGGTGATGGCTTCCTGCCCCCGTGTCCTGGTAACTTGTCGTGTCCATTTCTAATAAACTATGAAATGACCACCGAGTCCTTTTGTCTTCTGTACCCCCCTCCACCCAGAGGGGGCGAGGAGATGACCCAGCCACCACCGATCTGTGGAAGATGAGCCCCACCCTGGAGACTACACCCAGAGAGAGCGATACAACCCCCACCCAAGAGATGACCTAGCCACCACCAATCTGTGGAAGATGACGAGACAAACCCCCACCCAAGAGATGACCTAGCCACCACTGATCTTTGTAAGATGCGCTTCACCCTGGAGACAACCCTCTCCACCCAGAGAGGGCGAGACGACCCAGCCACCACTGATCTGTGGAAGATGACCTAGCCACCACTGATCTTTGTAAGATGAGCTTCACCCTGGAGACAACCCTCTCCACCCAGAGAGGGCGAGACGACCCAGCCACCACCGATCTGTGGAAGATGATCCCCACCCTGGAGACTACACCCAGAGAGGGCGATACAACCCCCACCCAGGAGATGACCAAGCCACCACCAATCTGTGGAAGATGACGAGACAACCCCCACCCAAGAGATGACCTAGCCACCACTGATCTTTGTAAGATGAGCTTCACCCTGGAGACAACCCTCTCCACCCAGAGAGGGCGAGACGACCCAGCCACCACCAATCTGTGGAAGATGAGCCCCACCCTGGAGATGACCCAGCCGCCACCACCCGTAGAGGGGAGAGGTGCCTGTTCCCACTCATGCAGCTGGTGATCCCCACAACTCACCCATCCCTGCCCATAGATGAATACCTGAACCCTGAGGAGTAAGTAATGCTACACCTGTTAGTACAGGAGGGCAACCCCCAAACCCGAGAACATCCCCGATCTAAACAGGTGGCCCAAAACCCAAGGAACAGCACACAAACCGCGCACAGTCAAAAATATAAACTTTATTTATCTGTCATCTGAGAACAATGGAAGAGGAGTCCCCGAGGGCAGAGACCGGAATCTAGGCAGAGCGGGGAGCGAACCGCAGCAGGAAACCAGCAGAGAGGGGGGGGAAGGGTGACAGCACCAGAGACCGGATGACACAGCCTCACCACAGGATTAGATACTTCTGCATCTCATCCGATCCTCGCTCTGCAGTCACAATCTGCTGGTCTGTCCCAGCACTGATGATGCTGGAGGGTGTCACTGGGAATCTTATGTGATTGGATTATAGAATGAGGACAAAGCTGGAAACAAATCACAGATCCGCTGTATAAATGATCCCACAGCTCCCCCCCCATTGTACAGAAGACAACATGGAGGATGTACTGTACCATAACCTCCCCCCACCCTGTAGAAGACAACATGGAGGATATACCCCATCCCCGGAGCTGAGCCTGTAATGGCTGCCCCCAGTATAAGGGACATGCTGCACTGCCACAGTATAATACAAAGAGCCCCACCACTAGGGGGAGCTCACAGCTCTATAGAATACACAAGGCTCCCCCTAGTGGTGTCTCCCAGCAGGCAGACCGCACCGCTGCCACTACTCACCCCGCAGACAGGCGCAGTGGCAGGGTTTGTGATGTGAACGGTAGGATCACCTAAGATCCTGTAATCAAACCCCGACTGGTGGCTGTAATGCAGAAGCAAAACCCGAGGCTCCATCCTTCTACGGACAGAAGACCATGCCCAAAAGCCACATCTATAAAAATAAAAGTCCTGAGCTGCACACGAGAGGTGGCGCCCCCACCCCCCAATAATACTGAGACTGTGCACAAGCAACCCGCACCAAGACACTGCTAGGAAGGAAGAACGGTGAGCGTCCGGTGGAGAACCGAGCCACATTCTGACCCTGGCTGCTGAGGTTGTAGATCGTTCCGGCAGTAGGTACCATCATTCCCCGCATTGATGGTCAGCCCTCCTTACACTGCCGCTACCACTGTCCTGTGATCACAGCCGCCACGGCAGGGAGGAAGTAAAGGACAGCCATAGTTGCAGGCTACGTGTTGAAGTCCAGACTACACAGATTCTGAGAGGTTCAGCCAGGAAGCACCGGAGAAGAGTGTCAATCTCCTCCACGGAGACCACCACAGCACCCGAGCTGTCAGACTCCGCTCATGGATCTTGTATATTGCCAGTTGTCAGAACCTCAGACAACAACTAGAACACCAGAACCTTCCAGCCCGGGTGGAAAAATGAGCATCCGAAATACAAAGAGTCACATGACTGCTCTAACAGCCAATCAAAGACCACCTCCCGGTTTCCAGAGCCAATAGTCACTCTGCGCCTTTGGTGTGGCCCCTCGTTGGCTCCCAAGCTGACAAGCACCATGTCAAAGGTGATGGTGGATCCCGAGGAGATAGGCGGCAGCTGATTGGTCATCTCCTTCCCATTCACATAAACAGCACCTACAAGAGACACAGCCCAGATGAGACCCCAAACCAGATGGCTGCGACAGTGTGACCCCAGGACGAAGTGTGGCCCTTGGCGAACTTACCACTGGAGCTGATGCACACGGCCCGGTCTCTCTGCAAGGAGTCCAGTCCTTCCTCTCTCTCCACACAGACTCCAATGCTATCCCTCCGGTCCAGGACACCGCTAGCCTCCACCCTGCAGGTAGCACACACAGATGATATAGCACTGCAGCTGCCATTATCCAGGATCACCACATACGGGAATCCGTCCCCTACATTGTCGTCACCGCAGGCTGCACTCACCTGAATGTGAGCGTCTGGCCGGGGTGATACGTGGCAGCCTTAGAGTACAGGACGTGGTTCTGCGGTGCGTCGTTGCGTAGGGCGATGTTCCTGCGGCTGCTGAGGCTGTAACCGTCCAGTCCTGGACTCCACTCTGCAGGAGACAATGATGGGTCACCAGTGGAGGGGACACCACAGGCAGTGGGGGTCACTCGCCAGAGAGCCAGACACTCACCATGTGGGACCATGGAGGTGTGACCCAGCTGTGGCACGCTCCATGGGCTCCACTCCTGCCGACCATCTCCCCGGGCACACACCCGGAACTGATAGTCAACGCTGGAGTCAATGTGGAGAACAATGAACTCGCATTCGCTGCCTACATAGGCGTCCTCAAAGTGGCCACATGGATTCTTACGGTACTGAAGACGGTAATCCTGAGCCACAAAGTCATCATCCACCTGACAGCAGACACAGAATTAGCGGGAGGTGGGGTCACGTTATCAACAAGGGAAAGGAGGTGAAGGGAAAAGAAAGAGAAGCGAGCGAGGTGGACCGAGGGAGGGAAAGAAGCGAGCGAGGCGGCCCGAGGGAGGGAAAGAAGCGAGCGAGGCGGCCCGAGGGAGGGAAAGTAGCTGAGAGAGAGGCAAGCGAGGTGGCCCAAGGGAGGGAAAGTAGCAGAGAGAGGCAAGCGAGGAAGTCCGAGGGAGGGAAAGAAGCCGAGAGAGAGCGCGAGCGAGGAAGTCCGAGGGAGGGAAAGAAGCCGAGAGAGAGAGCGCGAGCGAGGAAGTCCGAGGGAGGGAAAGAAGCCGAGAGAGAGAGCGCGAGCGAGGAAGTCCGAGGGAGGGAAAGAAGCCGAGAGAGAGCGCGCGAGCGAGGAAGTCCGAGGGAGGGAAAGAAGCCGAGAGAGAGAGCGCGAGCGAGGAAGTCCGAGGGAGGGAAAGAAGCCGAGAGAGAGAGCGCGAGCGAGGAAGTCCGAGGGAGGGAAAGAAGCCGAGAGAGAGCGCGAGCGAGGAAGTCCGAGGGAGGGAAAGAAGCCGAGAGAGAGCGCGAGCGAGGAAGTCCGAGGGAGGGAAAGAAGCCGAGAGAGAGCGCGAGCGAGGAAGTCCGAGGGAGGGAAAGAAGCCGAGAGAGAGCGCGAGCGAGGAAGTCCGAGGGAGGGAAAGAAGCCGAGAGAGAGCGCGAGCGAGGAAGTCCGAGGGAGGGAAAGAAGCCGAGAGAGAGCGCGAGCGAGGAAGTCCGAGGGAGGGAAAGAAGCCGAGAGAGAGCGCGAGCGAGGAAGTCCGAGGGAGGGAAAGAAGCCGAGAGAGAGCGCGAGCGAGGAAGTCCGAGGGAGGGAAAGAAGCCGAGAGAGAGCGCGAGCGAGGAAGTCCGAGGGAGGGAAAGAAGCCGAGAGAGCGCGAGCGAGGTGGCCCAAGGGAGGGAAAGAAGCCGAGAGAAGCGAGCGAGGCGGCCCGAGGGAGGGAAAGAAGCCGAGGGAGAGAAAGAAGCCGCGAGCGAGGAGGCCCGAGGGAGAGAAAGAAGCCGAGGGAGAGAAAGAAGCCGAGAGAGAGAGCGCGAGCGAGGAGGCCCGAGGGAGAGAAAGAAGCCGAGAGAGAAGCGAGCGAGGCGGCCCAAGGGAGAGAAAGTAGCCGAGAGAGAGGCAAGCGAGGTGGCCCAAGGGAGGGAAAGAAGCAGAGAGCACGAGTGAGGCGGGCAAGGGAGGGAAAGAAGCCGAGAGAGAAGAGAGCGAGGTGGCCCGAGGGAGAGAAAGAAGCCGAGAGAGAGCGCGAGCGAGGAAGTCCGAGGGAGGGAAAGAAGCCGAGAGAGAAGCGAGCGAGGCGGCCCGAGGGAGGGAAAGAAGCCGAGAGAGAAGCGAGCGAGGCGGCCCGAGGGAGAGAAAGAAGCCGAGAGAGAGAGAGCGCGAGCGAGGCGGCCCGAGGGAGGGAAAGAAGCCGAGAGAGAAGCGAGCGAGGCGGCCCGAGGGAGAGAAAGAAGCCGAGAGAGAAGCGAGCGAGGCGGCCCGAGGGAGAGAAAAAAGCCGAGAGAGAAGCGAGCGAGGCGGCCCGAGGGAGAGAAAGAAGCCGAGAGAGAGAGAGCACGAGCGAGGAGGCCCGAGGGAGAGAAAGAAGCGAGAGAGGCGGCCCGAGGGAGAGAAAGAAGCCGAGAGAGCACAAGTGAGGCGGGCAAAGGGAGAGAAAGAAGCCGAGAGATAGCACGAGTGAGGCGGGCCGAGGGAGAGAAAGAAGCCGAGAGAGAGCGAGCGAGGCGAGCAAGGGAGGGAAAGAAGCCAAGAGAGAAGCGAGCGAGGTGGCCCAAGGGAGGGAAAGAAGCAGAGGGTGGGAAAAAAGCCGAGAGAGAGAGAGCGCGAGCGAGGAGGCCCGAGGGAGAGAAAGAAGCGAGAGAGGCGGCCCGAGGGAGAGAAAGAAGCCGAGAGAGCGAGGAGGCCCGAGGGAGAGAAAGAAGCGAGAGAGGCGGCCCGAGGGAGAGAAAGAAGCAGAGAGAGAGCGCGAGCGAGGAAGTCCAAGGGAGGGAAAGAAGCCGAGAGAGCACAAGTGAGGCGGGCAAAGGGAGAGAAAGAAGCCGAGAGAGAGCAAGAGTGAGGCGGGCCGAGGGAGAGAAAGAAGCCGAGAGAGAGCGAGCGAGGCGAGCAAGGGAGGGAAAGAAGCCGAGAGAGAAGCGAGCGAGGCGTCCCGCGGGAGAGAAAGAAGCCGAGAGAGAGAGCGCGAGCGAGGCGGCCCGAGGGAGAGAAAGAAGCCGAGAGAGAGAGCGCGAGCGAGGAGGCCCGAGGGAGAGAAAGAAGCCGAGAGAGAGAGCGCGAGCGAGGAGGCCCGAGGGAGAGAAAGAAGCCGAGAGAGGCGGCCCGAGGGAGAGAAAGAAGCCGAGAGAGAGCGCGAGCGAGGAAGTCCAAGGGAGGGAAAGAAGCCGAGAGAGCACAAGTGAGGCGGGCAAAGGGAGAGAAAGAAGCAGAGAGAGAGCGAGCGAGGCGAGCAAGTGAGGGAAAGAAGCCAAGAGAGAAGCGAGCGAGGTGGCCCAAGGGAGGGAAAGAAGCAGAGGGTGGGAAAGAAGCCGAGAGAGAGCGAGGCAGGCAAGGGAGGGAAAGAGGCCGAGAGACCACAAGCGAGGTGGCCCAAGGGAGGGAAATAAGCTGAGAGAGAAGCGAGCGAGGAGGTCCGAGGGAGGGAAAGAAGCCGAGAGAGAGCGAGGCAGGCAAGGGAGGGAAAGAAGCAGAGAGAGAAGCGAGCGAGGTGGCCCAAGGGAGTGAAAGAAGCAGAGGGTGGGAAAGAAGTCGAGAGAGCACGAGCGAGGCGGCCCTAGGGAGGGAAAGATGCCAAGAGAGAAGCGAGCGAGGCGACCTGAGGGAGAGAAAGCTAGGCGGCCCAAGGGAAGGAAAGAAGCCGAGAGAGAGAGAGAGCTAGGCGGCCCAAGGGAGGGAAAGAAGCCGAGAGAGAGAGAGACCTAGGCGGCCCAAGGAAGGGAAAGAAGCTGAGAGAGCACGAGCGAGGTGGCCCAAGGGAGGGAAAGAAGCCGAGAGAGAAGCTAGCGAGGCGGCCCGAGGGAGGGAAAGAAGCAGAGAGAGCGAGGAGGTCCGAGGGAGGGAAAGAAGCCGAGAGCGAGCATGAGCGAGATAGGCCGAGGAGGGAAAGAAGTCGAGAGAGAAGCGAGCGAGGCGGCCCTAGGGAGGGAAAGACGCCAAGAGAGAAGCGAGCGAGGCGGCCTGAGGGAGAGAGCGAGCTAGGCAGCCCAAGGGAGGGAAAGAAGCCGAGAGAGAGCGAGCTAGGCGGCCCAAGGGAGGGAAAGAAGCCGAGAGAGAGCGAGCTAGGCGGCCCAAGGGAGGGAAAGAAGCCGAGAGAGAGCGAGCTAGGCGGCCCAAGGGAGGGAAAGAAGCAGAGAGAGCGAGCTAGGCGGCCCAAGGGAGGGAAAGAAGCCGAGAGAGAGCGAGCTAGGCGGCCCAAGGGAGGGAAAGAAGCCGAGAGAGAGCGAGCTAGGCGGCCCAAGGGAGGGAAAGAAGCCGA
The DNA here is from genome assembly GCF_048569485.1 of Anomaloglossus baeobatrachus. Classification (NCBI taxonomy): domain Eukaryota; kingdom Metazoa; phylum Chordata; class Amphibia; order Anura; family Aromobatidae; genus Anomaloglossus; species Anomaloglossus baeobatrachus. The sequence continues at coordinate 3,125 of NW_027443783.1, read as the reverse complement.
GAGAGCGTGAGCTAGGCAGCCCAAGGGAGGGAAAGAAGCCGAGAGAGAGCTAGGCAGCCCAAGGGAGGGAAAGAAGCCGAGAGAGCGAGCTAGGCAGCCCAAGGGAGGGTAAGAAGCCGAGAGAGCGAGCTAGGCAGCCCGAGGGAGGGAAAGAAGCCGAGAGAGAGAGAGCTAGGCGGCCCAAGTGAGGGAAAGAAGCCGAGAGAGAGCGAGCTAGGCGGTCCAAGTGAGGGAAAGAAGCCGAGAGAGAGCGAGCTAGGCGGCCCAAGGGAGGGTAAGAAGCCGAGAGAGAGAGCTACTCGGCCCAAGTGAGGGAAAGAAGCCGAGAGCGAGCATGAGCGAGATAGGCCGAGGAGGGAAAGAAGTCGAGAGAGAAGCGAGCGAGGCGGCCTGAGGGAGAGAGCGAGCTAGGCAGCCCAAGGGAGGGAAAGAAGTCGAGAGAGAAGCGAGCGAGGCGGCCCTAGGGAGGGAAAGACGCCAAGAGAGAAGCGAGCGAGGCGGCCTGAGGGAGAGAAAGAAGCCGAGAGAGGGAGAGAGCGAGCTAGGCAGCCCGAGGGAGGGAAAGAAGCCGAGAGAGGGAGAGAGCGAGCTAGGCAGCCCAAGGGAGGGAAAGAAGCCGAGAGAGAGCGAGCTAGGCGGCCCAAGGGAGGGAAAGAAGCCGAGAGAGAGCGAGCTAGGCGGCCCAAGGGAGGGAAAGAAGCCGAGAGAGAGCGAGCTAGGCGGCCCAAGGGAGGGAAAGAAGCCGAGAGAGAGCGAGCTAGGCGGCCCAAGGGAGGGAAAGAAGCCGAGAGAGAGCGAGCTAGGCGGCCCAAGGGAGGGAAAGAAGCCGAGAGAGAGCGAGCTAGGCAGCCCAAGGGAGGGAAAGAAGCCGAGAGAGCGTGAGCTAGGCAGCCCAAGGGAGGGAAAGAAGCCGAGAGAGAGCTAGGCAGCCCAAGGGAGGGAAAGAAGCCGAGAGAACGAGCTAGGCAGCCCAAGGGAGGGTAAGAAGCCGAGAGAGCGAGCTAGGCAGCCCGAGGGAGGGAAAGAAGCCGAGAGAGAGCGAGCTAGGCGGCCCAAGTGAGGGAAAGAAGCCGAGAGAGAGCGAGCTAGGCGGCCCAAGGGAGGGTAAGAAGCCGAGAGAGAGAGCTACCTCGGCCCAAGTGAGGGAAAGAAGCCGAGAGAGAGCGAGCTAGGCGACCCGAGGGAGGGAAAGAAGCCGAGAGAGAGCGAGCTAGGCGACCCGAGGGAGGGAAAGAAGCCGAGAGAGAGCGAGCTAGGCGACCCGAGGGAGGGAAAGAAGCCGAGAGAGAGAGAGCTAGGCGACCCGAGGGAGGGAAAGAAGCCGAGAGAGAGCGAGCTAGGTGGCCCAAGGGAGGGTAAGAAGCCGAGAGAGAGAGCTACTCGGCCCAAGTGAGGGAAAGAAGCCGAGAGAGAGCGAGCTAGGCGACCCGAGGGAGGGAAAGAAGCCGAGAGAGAGCGAGCTAGGCGACCCGAGGGAGGGAAAGAAGCCGAGAGAGAGCGAGCTAGGCGACCCGAGGGAGGGAAAGAAGCCGAGAGAGAGAGAGCTAGGCGGCCCAAGTGAGGGAAAGAAGCCGAGAGAGAGCGAGCTAGGCGGCCCAAGTGAGGGAAAGAAGCCGAGAGAGAGCGAGCTAGGCGGCCCAAGGGAGGGTAAGAAGCCGAGAGAGAGAGCTACTCGGCCCAAGTGCGGGAAAGAAGCCGAGAGCGAGCATGAGCGAGATAGGCCGAGGAGGAAAAGAAGTCGAGAGAGAAGCGAGCGAGGCGGCCCTAGGGAGGGAAAGACGCCAAGAGAGAAGCGAGCGAGGCGGCCTGAGGGAGAGAGCGAGCTAGGCAGCCCAAGGGAGGGAAAGAAGTCGAGAGAGAAGCGAGCGAGGCGGCCCTAGGGAGGGAAAGACGCCAAGAGAGAAGCGAGCGAGGCGGCCTGAGGGAGAGAAAGAAGCCGAGAGAGGGAGAGAGCGAGCTAGGCAGCCCAAGGGAGGGAAAGAAGCCGAGAGAGAGCGAGCTAGGCGGCCCAAGGGAGGGAAAGAAGCCGAGAGAGAGCGAGCTAGGCGGCCCAAGGGAGGGAAAGAAGCCGAGAGAGAGCGAGCTAGGCGGCCCAAGGGAGGGAAAGAAGCCGAGAGAGAGCGAGCTAGGCGGCCCAAGGGAGGGAAAGAAGCCGAGAGAGAGCGAGCTAGGCGGCCCAAGGGAGGGAAAGAAGCCGAGAGAGAGCGAGCTAGGCGGCCCAAGGGAGGGAAAGAAGCCGAGAGAGAGCGAGCTAGGCAGCCCAAGGGAGGGAAAGAAGCCGAGAGAGCGTGAGCTAGGCAGCCCAAGGGAGGGAAAGAAGCCGAGAGAGAGCTAGGCAGCCCAAGGGAGGGAAAGAAGCCGAGAGAACGAGCTAGGCAGCCCAAGGGAGGGTAAGAAGCCGAGAGAGCGAGCTAGGCAGCCCGAGGGAGGGAAAGAAGCCGAGAGAGAGCGAGCTAGGCGGCCCAAGTGAGGGAAAGAAGCCGAGAGAGAGCGAGCTAGGCGGCCCAAGGGAGGGTAAGAAGCCGAGAGAGAGAGCTACTCGGCCCAAGTGAGGGAAAGAAGCCGAGAGAGAGCGAGCTAGGCGACCCGAGGGAGGGAAAGAAGCCGAGAGAGAGCGAGCTAGGCGACCCGAGGGAGGGAAAGAAGCCGAGAGAGAGCGAGCTAGGCGACCCGAGGGAGGGAAAGAAGCCGAGAGAGAGAGAGAGCTAGGCGACCCGAGGGAGGGAAAGAAGCCGAGAGAGAGCGAGCTAGGCGGCCCAAGGGAGGGTAAGAAGCCGAGAGAGAGAGCTACTCGGCCCAAGTGAGGGAAAGAAGCCGAGAGAGAGCGAGCTAGGCGACCCGAGGGAGGGAAAGAAGCCGAGAGAGAGCGAGCTAGGCGACCCGAGGGAGGGAAAGAAGCCGAGAGAGAGCGAGCTAGGCGACCCGAGGGAGGGAAAGAAGCCGAGAGAGAGCGAGCTAGGCGACCCGAGGGAGGGAAAGAAGCCGAGAGAGAGCGAGCTAGGCGACCCGAGGGAGGGAAAGAAGCCGAGAGAGAGCGAGCTAGGCGACCCGAGGGAGGGAAAGAAGCCGAGAGAGAGCGAGCTAGGCGACCCGAGGGAGGGAAAGAAGCCGAGAAAGAGCGAGCG
>NW_027443782.1:0-35374 GCF_048569485.1 Anomaloglossus baeobatrachus | reverse complement strand
TCCGCTCTGCCACTGTCTTTTCTCCGTCTTAAGCTTTTTTCTCGTTCTTTCTCTGATTTCTTTCTCCGCTCTGCCACTGTCTTTTCTCTGTCTTAAGCTTTTTTCTCGTTTTTCTCTGATTTCTCTCTCCGCTCTGCCACTGTCTTTTCTCCGTCTTGAGCTTTTTTCTCGTTTTTCTCTGATTTCTCTCTGCTCTGCCACTGTCTTTTCTCCGTCTTGAGCTTTTTTCTCGTTTTTCTCTGATTTCTTTCTCCGCTCTGCCACTGTCTTTTCTCCGTCTTAAGCATTTTTCTCGTTCTTTCTCTGATTTCTCTCTCCGCTCTGCCACTGTCTTTTCTCTGTCTTGAGCTTTTTTCTCGTTTTTCTCTGATTTCTCTCTCTGCTCTGCCACTGTCTTTTCTCTGTCTTGAGCTTTTTTCTCGTTTTTCTCTGATTTCTTTCTCCGCTCTGCCACTGTCTTTTCTCCAGCTTGAGCTTTTTTCTCGTTCTTTCTCTGATTTCTTTCTCCGCTCTGCCACTGTCTTTTCTCCGTCTTGAGCTTTTTTCTCGTTTTTCTCTGATTTCTCTCTGCTCTGCCACTGTCTTTTCTCTGTCTTAAGCTTTTTTCTCGTTTTTCTCTGATTTCTCTCTCCGCTCTTCCACTGTCTTTTCTCCGTCTTAAGCTTTTTTCTCGTTTTTCTCTGATTTCTCTCTCCGCTCTGCCACTGTCTTTTCTCCGTCTTGAGCTTTTTTCTCGTTTTTCTCTGATTTCTTTCTCCGCTCTGCCACTGTCTTTTCTCCGTCTTAAGCTTTTTTCTCGTTTTTCTCTGATTTCTCTCTCCGCTCTGCCACTGTCTTTTCTCCGTCTTAGATTTTTTCTCGTTCTTTCTCTGATTTCTTTCTCCGCTCTGCCACTGTCTTTTCTCCGTCTTGAGCTTTTTTTTTGTACTTTCTCTGATTTCTCTCTCCGCTCTTCCACTGTCTTTTCTCCGTCTTGAGCTTTTTTTTGTGCTTTCTCTGATTTCTTTCTCCGCTCTGCCACTGTCTTTTCTCCGTCTTGAGCTTTTTTCTCTCATTCTTTCTCTGATTTCTCTCTCCGCTCTGCCACTGTCTTTTCTCCGTCTTGAGCTTTTTTCTCGTTCTTTCTCTGATTTCTCTCTCCGCTCTGCCACTGTCTTTTCTCCATCTTGAGCTTTTTTTTGTACTGTCTCTGATTTCTTTCTCCGCTCTTCCACTGTCTTTTCTCCGTCTTAAGCTTTTTTCTCGTTCTTTCTCTGATTTCTCTCTCCGCTCTGCCACTGTCTTTTCTCCATCTTGAGCTTTTTTTTGTACTGTCTCTGATTTCTTTCTCCGCTCTGCCACTGTCTTTTCTCCGTCTTGAGCTTTTTTCTCGTTCTTTCTCTGATTTCTCTCTCTGCTCTGCCACTGTCTTTTCTCCGTCTTGAGCTTTTTTCTCGTTTTTCTCTGATTTCTCTCTCCGCTCTGCCACTGTCTTTTCTCCGTCTTGAGCTTTTTTCTCTCATTCTTTCTCTGATTTCTCTCTCTGCTCTGCCACTGTCTTTTCTCCGTCTTGAGCTTTTTTCTCGTTCTTTCTCTGATTTCTCTCTCCGCTCTGCCACTGTCTTTTCTCCGTCTTGAGCTTTTTTCTCGTTCTTTCTCTGATTTCTTTCTCCGCTCTTCCACTGTCTTTTCTCCGTCTTAAGCTTTTTTCTCGTTCTTTCTCTGATTTCTCTCTCCGCTCTGCCACTGTCTTTTCTCCGTCTTGAGCTTTTTTCTCGTTCTTTCTCTGATTTCTCTCTCCGCTCTGCCACTGTCTTTTCTCCATCTTGAGCTTTTTTTTTGTACTGTCTCTGATTTCTTTCTCCGCTCTTCCACTGTCTTTTCTCCGTCTTGAGCTTTTTTCTCGTTCTTTCTCTCATTTCTCTCTCCGCTCTGCCACTGTCTTTTCTCCGTCTTAAGCTTTTTTCTCGTTCTTTCTCTGATTTCTCTCCGCTCTGCCACTGTCTTTTCTCCGTCTTAAGCTTTTTTCTCGTTCTTTCTCTGATTTCTCTCTCCGCTCTGCCACTGTCTTTTCTCTGTCTTGAGCTTTTTTCTCATTTTTCTCTGATTTCTCTCTCCGCTCTGCCACTGTCTTTTCTCTGTCTTGAGCTTTTTTCTCATTTTTCTCTGATTTCTCTCTCCGCTCTGCCACTGTCTTTTCTTTGTCTTGAGCTTTTTTCTCGTTTTTCTCTGATTTCTCTCTCCGCTCTGCCACTGTCTTTTCTCTGTCTTGAGCTTTTTTCTCATTTTTCTCTGATTTCTCTCTCCGCTCTGCCACTGTCTTTTCTTCGTCTTGAGCTTTTTTCTCGTTTTTCTCTGATTTCTCTCCGCTCTGCCACTGTCTTTTCTCTGTCTTGAGCTTTTTTCTCGTTTTTCTCTGATTTCTCTCTCCGCTCTGCCACTGTCTTTTCTCCGTCTTAAGCTTTTTTCTCGTTCTTTCTCTGATTTCTCTCTCCGCTCTGCCACTGTCTTTTCTCCGTCTTAAGCTTTTTTCTCGTTTTTCTCTGATTTCTCTCTACTCTGCCACTGTCTTTTCTCTGTCTTAAGCTTTTTTCTCGTTTTTCTCTGATTTCTCTCTCCGCTCTGCCACTGTCTTTTCTCCGTCTCGAGCTTTTTTCTCGTTTTTCTCTGATTTCTCTCTGCTCTGCCACTGTCTTTTCTCTGTCTTAAGCTTTTTTCTCGTTTTTCTCTGATTTCTCTCTCCGCTCTGCCACTGTCTTTTCTCTGTCTTAAGCTTTTTTCTCGTTTTTCTCTGATTTCTCTCTCCGCTCTGCCACTGTCTTTTCTCCGTCTTGAGCTTTTTTCTCTCATTCTTTCTCTGATTTCTCTCTCCGCTCTGCCACTGTCTTTTCTCTGTCTTGAGCTTTTTTCTCGTTCTTTCTCTGATTTCTCTCTCCGCTCTGCCACTGTCTTTTCTCTGTCTTGAGCTTTTTTTTGTACTTTCTCTGATTTCTCTCTCCGCTCTGCCACTGTCTTTTCTCCGTCTTAAGCTTTTTTCTCGTTCTTTCTCTGATTTCTCTCTCCGCTCTGCCACTGTCTTTTCTCCGTCTTGAGCTTTTTTCTCGTTTTTCTCTGATTTCTTTCTCCGCTCTGCCACTGTCTTTTCTCCGTCTTAAGCTTTTTTCTCGTTTTTCTCTGATTTCTCTCTCCGTTCTTCCACTGTCTTTTCTCCATCTTAAGCTTTTTTCTCGTTTTTCTCTGATTTCTCTCTCCGCTCTGCCACTGTCTTTTCTCCATCTTAAGCTTTTTTCTCGTTCTTTCTCTGATTTCTTTCTCCGCTCTGCCACTGTCTTTTCTCCGTCTTAGATTTTTTCTCGTTCTTTCTCTGATTTCTTGCTCCGCTCTGCCACTGTCTTTTCTCCGTCTTGAGCTTTTTTTCTCGTACTTTCTATGATTTCTCTCTCCGCTCTTCCACTGTCTTTTCTCCGTCTTGAGCTTTTTTTTGTGCTTTCTCTGATTTCTCTCTCCGCTCTGCCACTGTCTTTTCTCCGTCTTAAGCTTTTTTCTCGTTCTTTCTCTGATTTCTCTCTCCGCTCTGCCACTGTCTTTTCTCCGTCTTAAGCTTTTTTCTCGTTTTTCTCTGATTTCTCTCTCCGCTCTGCCACTGTCTTTTCTTTGTCTTGAGCTTTTTTCTCGTTTTTCTCTGATTTCTCTCTCCGCTCTGCCACTGTCTTTTCTCCGTCTTAAGCTTTTTTCTCGTTTTTCTCTGATTTCTCTCTCCGCTCTGCCACTGTCTTTTCTCTGTCTTAAGCTTTTTTCTCGTTTTTCTCTGATTTCTCTCTCCGCTCTGCCACTGTCTTTTCTCCGTCTTGAGCTTTTTTCTCGTTTTTCTCTGATTTCTCTCTGCTCTGCCACTGTCTTTTCTCCGTCTTGAGCTTTTTTCTCGTTTTTCTCTGATTTCTTTCTCCGCTCTGCCACTGTCTTTTCTCCGTCTTGAGCTTTTTTCTCGTTTTTCTCTGATTTCTTTCTCCGCTCTGCCACTGTCTTTTCTCCGTCTTGAGCTTTTTTTTGTACTGTCTCTGATTTCTTTCTCCGCTCTTCCACTGTCTTTTCTCTGTCTTGAGCTTTTTTCTCGTTTTTCTCTGATTTCTTTCTCCGCTCTGCCACTGTCTTTTCTCTGTCTTAAGCTTTTTTCTCGTTTTTCTCTGATTTCTCTCTCCGCTCTGCCACTGTCTTTTCTCCGTCTTAAGCTTTTTTCTCGTTTTTCTCTGATTTCTCTCTCCGCTCTTCCACTGTCTTTTCTCCGTCTTAAGCTTTTTTCTCGTTTTTCTCTGATTTCTCTCTCCGCTCTGCCACTGTCTTTTCTCCGTCTTGAGCTTTTTTCTCGTTTTTCTCTGATTTCTTTCTCCCCTCTGCCACTGTCTTTTCTCCGTCTTAAGCTTTTTTCTCGTTTTTCTCTGATTTCTCTCTCCGTTCTTCCACTGTCTTTTCTCCATCTTAAGCTTTTTTCTCGTTTTTCTCTGATTTCTCTCTCCGCTCTGCCACTGTCTTTTCTCCGTCTTAGATTTTTTCTCGTTCTTTCTCTGATTTCTTTCTCCGCTCTGCCACTGTCTTTTCTCCGTCTTGAGCTTTTTTTTTGTACTTTCTCTGATTTCTCTCTCCGCTCTTCCACTGTCTTTTCTCCGTCTTGAGCTTTTTTCTCGTTCTTTCTCTGATTTCTCTCTCCGCTCTTCCACTGTCTTTTCTCCGTCTTGAGCTTTTTTCTCGTTTTTCTCTGATTTCTTTCTCCCCTCTGCCACTGTCTTTTCTCTGTCTTGAGCTTTTTTCTCGTTTTTCTCTGATTTCTCTCTCCGCTCTGCCACTGTCTTTTCTTTGTCTTGAGCTTTTTTCTCGTTTTTCTCTGATTTCTCTCTCCGCTCTGCCACTGTCTTTTCTCCGTCTTGAGCTTTTTTCTCGTTCTTTCTCTGATTTCTCTCTCCGCTCTGCCACTGTCTTTTCTCCATCTTGAGCTTTTTTTTGTACTGTCTCTGATTTCTTTCTCCGCTCTTCCACTGTCTTTTCTCCGTCTTAAGCTTTTTTCTCGTTCTTTCTCTGATTTCTCTCTCCGCTCTTCCACTGTCTTTTCTCCGTCTTAAGCTTTTTTCTCGTTCTTTCTCTGATTTCTCTCTCCGCTCTGCCACTGTCTTTTCTCCGTCTTGAGCTTTTTTCTCGTTCTTTCTCTGATTTCTCTCTCTGCTCTGCCACTGTCTTTTCTCCGTCTTGAGCTTTTTTCTCGTTTTTCTCTGATTTCTCTCTCCGCTCTGCCACTGTCTTTTCTCCGTCTTGAGCTTTTTTCTCTCATTCTTTCTCTGATTTCTCTCTCCGCTCTGCCACTGTCTTTTCTCCGTCTTGAGCTTTTTTCTCGTTCTTTCTCTGATTTCTCTCTCCGCTCTGCCACTGTCTTTTCTCCATCTTGAGCTTTTTTTTGTACTGTCTCTGATTTCTTTCTCCGCTCTTCCACTGTCTTTTCTCCGTCTTAAGCTTTTTTCTCGTTCTTTCTCTGATTTCTCTCTCCGCTCTGCCACTGTCTTTTCTCCGTCTTGAGCTTTTTTCTCGTTTTTCTCTGATTTCTCTCTGCTCTGCCACTGTCTTTTCTCTGTCTTAAGCTTTTTTCTCGTTTTTCTCTGATTTCTCTCTCCGCTCTTCCACTGTCTTTTCTCCGTCTTAAGCTTTTTTCTCGTTTTTCTCTGATTTCTCTCTCCGCTCTGCCACTGTCTTTTCTCCGTCTTGAGCTTTTTTCTCGTTTTTCTCTGATTTCTTTCTCCGCTCTGCCACTGTCTTTTCTCCGTCTTAAGCTTTTTTCTCGTTTTTCTCTGATTTCTCTCTCCGTTCTTCCACTGTCTTTTCTCCATCTTAAGCTTTTTTCTCGTTTTTCTCTGATTTCTCTCTCCGCTCTGCCACTGTCTTTTCTCCGTCTTAGATTTTTTCTCGTTCTTTCTCTGATTTCTTTCTCCGCTCTGCCACTGTCTTTTCTCCGTCTTGAGCTTTTTTTTTGTACTTTCTCTGATTTCTCTCTCCGCTCTTCCACTGTCTTTTCTCCGTCTTGAGCTTTTTTTTGTGCTTTCTCTGATTTCTTTCTCCGCTCTGCCACTGTCTTTTCTCCGTCTTGAGCTTTTTTCTCTCATTCTTTCTCTGATTTCTTTCTCCGCTCTGCCACTGTCTTTTCTCCGTCTTAAGCTTTTTTCTCGTTCTTTCTCTGATTTCTCTCTCCGCTCTGCCACTGTCTTTTCTCCATCTTGAGCTTTTTTTTGTACTGTCTCTGATTTCTTTCTCCGCTCTTCCACTGTCTTTTCTCCGTCTTAAGCTTTTTTCTCGTTCTTTCTCTGATTTCTCTCTCCGCTCTGCCACTGTCTTTTCTCCGTCTTGAGCTTTTTTCTCGTTCTTTCTCTGATTTCTCTCTCTGCTCTGCCACTGTCTTTTCTCCGTCTTAAGCTTTTTTCTCGTTCTTTCTCTGATTTCTTTCTCCGCTCTGCCACTGTCTTTTCTCCGTCTTGAGCTTTTTTCTCGTTTTTCTCTGATTTCTCTCTCCGCTCTGCCACTGTCTTTTCTCCGTCTTGAGCTTTTTTCTCTCATTCTTTCTCTGATTTCTCTCTCCGCTCTGCCACTGTCTTTTCTCCGTCTTGAGCTTTTTTCTCGTTCTTTCTCTGATTTCTCTCTCCGCTCTTCCACTGTCTTTTCTCCGTCTTGAGCTTTTTTTTGTGCTTTCTCTGATTTCTTTCTCCGCTCTGCCACTGTCTTTTCTCCGTCTTAAGCTTTTTTCTCGTTCTTTCTCTGATTTCTCTCTCCGCTCTGCCACTGTCTTTTCTCCATCTTGAGCTTTTTTTTGTACTGTCTCTGATTTCTTTCTCCGCTCTTCCACTGTCTTTTCTCCGTCTTAAGCTTTTTTCTCGTTCTTTCTCTGATTTCTCTCTCCGCTCTGCCACTGTCTTTTCTCCGTCTTGAGCTTTTTTCTCGTTCTTTCTCTGATTTCTCTCTCTGCTCTGCCACTGTCTTTTCTCCGTCTTAAGCTTTTTTCTCGTTCTTTCTCTGATTTCTTTCTCCGCTCTGCCACTGTCTTTTCTCCGTCTTGAGCTTTTTTCTCGTTTTTCTCTGATTTCTCTCTCCGCTCTGCCACTGTCTTTTCTCCGTCTTGAGCTTTTTTCTCTCATTCTTTCTCTGATTTCTCTCTCCGCTCTGCCACTGTCTTTTCTCCGTCTTGAGCTTTTTTCTCGTTCTTTCTCTGATTTCTCTCTCTGCTCTGCCACTGTCTTTTCTCCGTCTTAAGCTTTTTTCTCGTTCTTTCTCTGATTTCTTTCTCCGCTCTGCCACTGTCTTTTCTCCGTCTTGAGCTTTTTTCTCGTTTTTCTCTGATTTCTCTCTCCGCTCTGCCACTGTCTTTTCTCCGTCTTGAGCTTTTTTCTCTCATTCTTTCTCTGATTTCTCTCTCTGCTCTGCCACTGTCTTTTCTCCGTCTTGAGCTTTTTTCTCATTCTTTCTCTGATTTCTCTCTCCGCTCTGCCACTGTCTTTTCTCCGTCTTGAGCTTTTTTCTCGTTCTTTCTCTGATTTCTCTCTCCGCTCTGCCACTGTCTTTTCTCCAGCTTGAGCTTTTTTCTCGTTCTTTCTCTGATTTCTTTCTCCGCTCTTCCACTGTCTTTTCTCCGTCTTAAGCTTTTTTCTCGTTCTTTCTCTGATTTCTCTCTCCGCTCTGCCACTGTCTTTTCTCCGTCTTGAGCTTTTTTCTCATTCTTTCTCTGATTTCTCTCTCCGCTCTGCCACTGTCTTTTCTCCGTCTTGAGCTTTTTTCTCGTTCTTTCTCTGATTTCTCTCTCCGCTCTGCCACTGTCTTTTCTCCAGCTTGAGCTTTTTTCTCGTTCTTTCTCTGATTTCTTTCTCCGCTCTTCCACTGTCTTTTCTCCGTCTTAAGCTTTTTTCTCGTTCTTTCTCTGATTTCTCTCTCCGCTCTGCCACTGTCTTTTCTCCATCTTGAGCTTTTTTTTGTACTGTCTCTGATTTCTTTCTCCGCTCTTCCACTGTCTTTTCTCCGTCTTAAGCTTTTTTCTCGTTCTTTCTCTGATTTCTCTCTCCGCTCTGCCACTGTCTTTTCTCCGTCTTGAGCTTTTTTCTCGTTTTTCTCTGATTTCTCTCTGCTCTGCCACTGTCTTTTCTCTGTCTTAAGCTTTTTTCTCGTTTTTCTCTGATTTCTCTCTCCGCTCTTCCACTGTCTTTTCTCCGTCTTAAGCTTTTTTTTCGTTTTTCTCTGATTTCTCTCTCCGCTCTGCCACTGTCTTTTCTCCGTCTTGAGCTTTTTTCTCGTTTTTCTCTGATTTCTTTCTCCGCTCTGCCACTGTCTTTTCTCCGTCTTAAGCTTTTTTCTCGTTTTTCTCTGATTTCTCTCTCCGTTCTTCCACTGTCTTTTCTCCATCTTAAGCTTTTTTCTCGTTTTTCTCTGATTTCTCTCTCCGCTCTGCCACTGTCTTTTCTCCGTCTTAGATTTTTTCTCGTTCTTTCTCTGATTTCTTTCTCCGCTCTGCCACTGTCTTTTCTCCGTCTTGAGCTTTTTTTTTGTACTTTCTCTGATTTCTCTCTCCGCTCTTCCACTGTCTTTTCTCCGTCTTGAGCTTTTTTTTGTGCTTTCTCTGATTTCTTTCTCCGCTCTGCCACTGTCTTTTCTCCGTCTTGAGCTTTTTTCTCTCATTCTTTCTCTGATTTCTTTCTCCGCTCTGCCACTGTCTTTTCTCCGTCTTAAGCTTTTTTCTCGTTCTTTCTCTGATTTCTCTCTCCGCTCTGCCACTGTCTTTTCTCCATCTTGAGCTTTTTTTTGTACTGTCTCTGATTTCTTTCTCCGCTCTTCCACTGTCTTTTCTCCGTCTTAAGCTTTTTTCTCGTTCTTTCTCTGATTTCTCTCTCCGCTCTGCCACTGTCTTTTCTCCGTCTTGAGCTTTTTTCTCGTTCTTTCTCTGATTTCTCTCTCTGCTCTGCCACTGTCTTTTCTCCGTCTTAAGCTTTTTTCTCGTTCTTTCTCTGATTTCTTTCTCCGCTCTGCCACTGTCTTTTCTCCGTCTTGAGCTTTTTTCTCGTTTTTCTCTGATTTCTCTCTCCGCTCTGCCACTGTCTTTTCTCCGTCTTGAGCTTTTTTCTCTCATTCTTTCTCTGATTTCTCTCTCCGCTCTGCCACTGTCTTTTCTCCGTCTTGAGCTTTTTTCTCGTTCTTTCTCTGATTTCTCTCTCTGCTCTGCCACTGTCTTTTCTCCGTCTTAAGCTTTTTTCTCGTTCTTTCTCTGATTTCTCTCTCCGCTCTGCCACTGTCTTTTCTCCGTCTTGAGCTTTTTTCTCTCATTCTTTCTCTGATTTCTCTCTCCGCTCTGCCACTGTCTTTTCTCCGTCTTGAGCTTTTTTCTCATTCTTTCTCTGATTTCTCTCTCCGCTCTGCCACTGTCTTTTCTCCGTCTTGAGCTTTTTTCTCGTTCTTTCTCTGATTTCTCTCTCCGCTCTGCCACTGTCTTTTCTCCGTCTTAAGCTTTTTTCTCGTTTTTCTCTGATTTCTCTCTCCGCTCTGCCACTGTCTTTTCTCCAGCTTGAGCTTTTTTCTCGTTCTTTCTCTGATTTCTTTCTCCGCTCTTCCACTGTCTTTTCTCCGTCTTAAGCTTTTTTCTCGTTCTTTCTCTGATTTCTCTCTCCGCTCTGCCACTGTCTTTTCTCCGTCTTGAGCTTTTTTCTCGTTCTTTCTCTGATTTCTCTCTCCGCTCTGCCACTGTCTTTTCTCCGTCTTGAGCTTTTTTCTCGTTCTTTCTCTGATTTCTTTCTCCGCTCTGCCACTGTCTTTTCTCCGTCTTAAGCTTTTTTCTCGTTTTTCTCTGATTTTTCTCTCCGCTCTGCCACTGTCTTTTCTCCGTCTTGAGCTTTTTTCTCGTTCTTTCTCTGATTTCTCTCTCCGCTCTGCCACTGTCTTTTCTCCATCTTGAGCTTTTTTTTTGTACTTTCTCTGATTTTTCTCTCCGCTCTGCCACTGTCTTTTCTCCGTCTTGAGCTTTTTTCTCGTTCTTTCTCTGATTTCTCTCTCCGCTCTGCCACTGTCTTTTCTCCGTCTTGAGCTTTTTTTTTGTACTGTCTCTGATTTCTTTCTCTGCTCTTCCACTGTCTTTTCTCCGTCTTGAGCTTTTTTCTCGTTCTTTCTCTGATTTCTCTCTCCGCTCTGCCACTGTCTTTTCTCCGTCTTAAGCTTTTTTCTCGTTCTTTCTCTGATTTCTCTCTCCGCTCTGCCACTGTCTTTTCTCCGTCTTAAGCTTTTTTCTCGTTCTTTCTCTGATTTCTCTCTCCGCTCTGCCACTGTCTTTTCTCTGTCTTGAGCTTTTTTCTCATTTTTCTCTGATTTCTCTCTCCGCTCTGCCACTGTCTTTTCTTTGTCTTGAGCTTTTTTCTCGTTTTTCTCTGATTTCTCTCTCCGCTCTGCCACTGTCTTTTCTTTGTCTTGAGCTTTTTTCTCGTTCTTTCTCTGATTTCTTTCTCCGCTCTGCCACTGTCTTTTCTCCGTCTTAAGCTTTTTTCTCGTTTTTCTCTGATTTCTCTCTACTCTGCCACTGTCTTTTCTCTGTCTTAAGCTTTTTTCTCGTTTTTCTCTGATTTCTCTCTCCGCTCTGCCACTGTCTTTTCTCCGTCTTAAGCTTTTTTCTCGTTCTTTCTCTGATTTCTCTCTCCGCTCTGCCACTGTCTTTTCTCCGTCTCGAGCTTTTTTCTCGTTTTTCTCTGATTTCTCTCTGCTCTGCCACTGTCTTTTCTCTGTCTTAAGCTTTTTTCTCGTTTTTCTCTGATTTCTCTCTCCGCTCTTCCACTGTCTTTTCTCCGTCTTAAGCTTTTTTCTCGTTTTTCTCTGATTTCTCTCTCCGCTCTGCCACTGTCTTTTCTCCGTCTTGAGCTTTTTTCTCTCATTCTTTCTCTGATTTCTCTCTCCGCTCTGCCACTGTCTTTTCTCTGTCTTGAGCTTTTTTCTCGTTCTTTCTCTGATTTCTCTCTCCGCTCTGCCACTGTCTTTTCTCTGTCTTGAGCTTTTTTTTGTACTTTCTCTGATTTCTCTCTCCGCTCTGCCACTGTCTTTTCTCCGTCTTAAGCTTTTTTCTCGTTCTTTCTCTGATTTCTCTCTCCGCTCTGCCACTGTCTTTTCTCCGTCTTGAGCTTTTTTCTCGTTTTTCTCTGATTTCTTTCTCCGCTCTGCCACTGTCTTTTCTCCGTCTTAAGCTTTTTTCTCGTTTTTCTCTGATTTCTCTCTCCGTTCTTCCACTGTCTTTTCTCCATCTTAAGCTTTTTTCTCGTTTTTCTCTGATTTCTCTCTCCGCTCTGCCACTGTCTTTTCTCCATCTTAAGCTTTTTTCTCGTTTTTCTCTGATTTCTTTCTCCGCTCTGCCACTGTCTTTTCTCCGTCTTGAGCTTTTTTTCTCGTACTTTCTCTGATTTCTCTCTCCGCTCTTCCACTGTCTTTTCTCCGTCTTGAGCTTTTTTTTGTGCTTTCTCTGATTTCTCTCTCCGCTCTGCCACTGTCTTTTCTCCGTCTTAAGCTTTTTTCTCGTTCTTTCTCTGATTTCTTTCTCCGCTCTGCCACTGTCTTTTCTCTGTCTTAAGCTTTTTTCTCGTTTTTCTCTGATTTCTCTCTGCTCTGCCACTGTCTTTTCTCTGTCTTAAGCTTTTTTCTCGTTTTTCTCTGATTTCTCTCTCCGCTCTGCCACTGTCTTTTCTCCGTCTTGAGCTTTTTTCTCGTTTTTCTCTGATTTCTCTCTGCTCTGCCACTGTCTTTTCTCCGTCTTGAGCTTTTTTCTCGTTTTTCTCTGATTTCTTTCTCCGCTCTGCCACTGTCTTTTCTCCGTCTTAAGCATTTTTCTCGTTCTTTCTCTGATTTCTCTCTGCTCTGCCACTGTCTTTTCTCTGTCTTGAGCTTTTTTCTCGTTTTTCTCTGATTTCTTTCTCCGCTCTGCCACTGTCTTTTCTCCAGCTTGAGCTTTTTTCTCGTTCTTTCTCTGATTTCTTTCTCCGCTCTGCCACTGTCTTTTCTCCGTCTTGAGCTTTTTTCTCGTTTTTCTCTGATTTCTCTCTGCTCTGCCACTGTCTTTTCTCTGTCTTAAGCTTTTTTCTCGTTTTTCTCTGATTTCTCTCTCCGCTCTTCCACTGTCTTTTCTCCGTCTTAAGCTTTTTTCTCGTTTTTCTCTGATTTCTCTCTCCGCTCTGCCACTGTCTTTTCTCCGTCTTGAGCTTTTTTCTCGTTTTTCTCTGATTTCTTTCTCCGCTCTGCCACTGTCTTTTCTCCGTCTTAAGCTTTTTTCTCGTTTTTCTCTGATTTCTCTCTCCGCTCTGCCACTGTCTTTTCTCCGTCTTAGATTTTTTCTCGTTCTTTCTCTGATTTCTTTCTCCGCTCTGCCACTGTCTTTTCTCCGTCTTGAGCTTTTTGTTTGTACTTTCTCTGATTTCTCTCTCCGCTCTTCCACTGTCTTTTCTCCGTCTTGAGCTTTTTTTTGTGCTTTCTCTGATTTCTTTCTCCGCTCTGCCACTGTCTTTTCTCCGTCTTGAGCTTTTTTCTCTCATTCTTTCTCTGATTTCTCTCTCCGCTCTGCCACTGTCTTTTCTCCGTCTTGAGCTTTTTTCTCGTTCTTTCTCTGATTTCTCTCTCCGCTCTGCCACTGTCTTTTCTCCGTCTTGAGCTTTTTTCTCGTTCTTTCTCTGATTTCTCTCTCCGCTCTGCCACTGTCTTTTCTCCATCTTGAGCTTTTTTTTTGTACTGTCTCTGATTTCTTTCTCCGCTCTTCCACTGTCTTTTCTCCGTCTTAAGCTTTTTTCTCGTTTTTCTCTGATTTCTCTCTCCGCTCTGCCACTGTCTTTTCTCCATCTTGAGCTTTTTTTTGTACTGTCTCTGATTTCTTTCTCCGCTCTGCCACTGTCTTTTCTCCGTCTTGAGCTTTTTTCTCGTTCTTTCTCTGATTTCTCTCTCTGCTCTGCCACTGTCTTTTCTCCGTCTTGAGCTTTTTTCTCGTTTTTCTCTGATTTCTCTCTCCGCTCTGCCACTGTCTTTTCTCCGTCTTGAGCTTTTTTCTCGTTCTTTCTCTGATTTCTCTCTCCGCTCTGCCACTGTCTTTTCTCCATCTTGAGCTTTTTTTTTGTACTGTCTCTGATTTCTTTCTCCGCTCTTCCACTGTCTTTTCTCCGTCTTGAGCTTTTTTCTCGTTCTTTCTCTCATTTCTCTCTCCGCTCTGCCACTGTCTTTTCTCCGTCTTAAGCTTTTTTCTCGTTCTTTCTCTGATTTCTCTCCGCTCTGCCACTGTCTTTTCTCCGTCTTAAGCTTTTTTCTCGTTCTTTCTCTGATTTCTCTCTCCGCTCTTCCACTGTCTTTTCTCCGTCTTGAGCTTTTTTCTCGTTCTTTCTCTGATTTCTCTCTCCGCTCTGCCACTGTCTTTTCTCTGTCTTGAGCTTTTTTCTCATTTTTCTCTGATTTCTCTCTCCGCTCTGCCACTGTCTTTTCTCTGTCTTGAGCTTTTTTCTCATTTTTCTCTGATTTCTCTCTCCGCTCTGCCACTGTCTTTTCTTTGTCTTGAGCTTTTTTCTCGTTTTTCTCTGATTTCTCTCTCCGCTCTGCCACTGTCTTTTCTTTGTCTTGAGCTTTTTTCTCGTTCTTTCTCTGATTTCTTTCTCCGCTCTGCCACTGTCTTTTCTCCGTCTTAAGCTTTTTTCTCGTTCTTTCTCTGATTTCTCTTTCCGCTCTGCCACTGTCTTTTCTCCGTCTTAAGCTTTTTTCTCGTTTTTCTCTGATTTCTCTCTACTCTGCCACTGTCTTTTCTCTGTCTTAAGCTTTTTTCTCGTTTTTCTCTGATTTCTCTCTCCGCTCTGCCACTGTCTTTTCTCTGTCTTAAGCTTTTTTCTCGTTTTTCTCTGATTTCTCTCTCCGCTCTGCCACTGTCTTTTCTCCGTCTTGAGCTTTTTTCTCTCATTCTTTCTCTGATTTCTCTCTCCGCTCTGCCACTGTCTTTTCTCTGTCTTGAGCTTTTTTCTCGTTCTTTCTCTGATTTCTCTCTCCGCTCTGCCACTGTCTTTTCTCTGTCTTGAGCTTTTTTTTGTACTTTCTCTGATTTCTCTCTCCGCTCTGCCACTGTCTTTTCTCCGTCTTAAGCTTTTTTCTCGTTCTTTCTCTGATTTCTCTCTCCGCTCTGCCACTGTCTTTTCTCCGTCTTGAGCTTTTTTCTCGTTTTTCTCTGATTTCTTTCTCCGCTCTGCCACTGTCTTTTCTCCGTCTTAAGCTTTTTTCTCGTTTTTCTCTGATTTCTCTCTCCGTTCTTCCACTGTCTTTTCTCCATCTTAAGCTTTTTTCTCGTTTTTCTCTGATTTCTCTCTCCACTCTGCCACTGTCTTTTCTCCATCTTAAGCTTTTTTCTCGTTTTTCTCTGATTTCTCTCTCCGCTCTGCCACTGTCTTTTCTCCGTCTTGAGCTTTTTTCTCGTTTTTCTCTGATTTCTCTCTCCGCTCTGCCACTGTCTTTTCTCCGTCTTGAGCTTTTTTCTCGTTTTTCTCTGATTTCTCTCTCCGCTCTGCCACTGTCTTTTCTCCGTCTTGAGCTTTTTTCTCGTTCTTTCTCTGATTTCTCTCTCCGCTCTGCCACTGTCTTTTCTCTGTCTTGAGCTTTTTTCTCGTTCTTTCTCTGATTTCTTTCTCCGCTCTGCCACTGTCTTTTCTCCGTCTTAGATTTTTTCTCGTTCTTTCTCTGATTTCTTGCTCCGCTCTGCCACTGTCTTTTCTCCGTCTTGAGCTTTTTTTCTCGTACTTTCTATGATTTCTCTCTCCGTTCTTCCACTGTCTTTTCTCCATCTTAAGCTTTTTTCTCATTTTTCTCTGATTTCTCTCTCCGCTCTGCCACTGTCTTTTCTCCGTCTCGAGCTTTTTTCTCGTTTTTCTCTGATTTCTCTCTCCGCTCTGCCACTGTCTTTTCTCCGTCTTAAGCTTTTTTCTCGTTCTTTCTCTGATTTCTCTCTCCGCTCTGCCACTGTCTTTTCTCCGTCTTAAGCTTTTTTCTCGTTCTTTCTCTGATTTCTCTCTCCGCTCTGCCACTGTCTTTTCTCCGTCTTAAGCTTTTTTCTCGTTTTTCTCTGATTTCTCTCTCCGCTCTGCCACTGTCTTTTCTTTGTCTTGAGCTTTTTTCTCGTTTTTCTCTGATTTCTCTCTCCGCTCTGCCACTGTCTTTTCTCCGTCTTAAGCTTTTTTCTCGTTTTTCTCTGATTTCTCTCTCCGCTCTGCCACTGTCTTTTCTCTGTCTTAAGCTTTTTTCTCGTTTTTCTCTGATTTCTCTCTCCGCTCTGCCACTGTCTTTTCTCCGTCTTGAGCTTTTTTCTCGTTTTTCTCTGATTTCTCTCTGCTCTGCCACTGTCTTTTCTCCGTCTTGAGCTTTTTTCTCGTTTTTCTCTGATTTCTTTCTCCGCTCTGCCACTGTCTTTTCTCCGTCTTGAGCTTTTTTCTCGTTTTTCTCTGATTTCTTTCTCCGCTCTGCCACTGTCTTTTCTCTGTCTTAAGCTTTTTTCTCGTTTTTCTCTGATTTCTCTCTCCGCTCTGCCACTGTCTTTTCTCCGTCTTAAGCTTTTTTCTCGTTTTTCTCTGATTTCTCTCTCCGCTCTTCCACTGTCTTTTCTCCGTCTTAAGCTTTTTTCTCGTTTTTCTCTGATTTCTCTCTCCGCTCTGCCACTGTCTTTTCTCCGTCTTGAGCTTTTTTCTCGTTTTTCTCTGATTTCTTTCTCCCCTCTGCCACTGTCTTTTCTCCGTCTTAAGCTTTTTTCTCGTTTTTCTCTGATTTCTCTCTCCGTTCTTCCACTGTCTTTTCTCCATCTTAAGCTTTTTTCTCGTTTTTCTCTGATTTCTCTCTCCGCTCTGCCACTGTCTTTTCTCCGTCTTAGATTTTTTCTCGTTCTTTCTCTGATTTCTTTCTCCGCTCTGCCACTGTCTTTTCTCCGTCTTGAGCTTTTTTTTTGTACTTTCTCTGATTTCTCTCTCCGCTCTTCCACTGTCTTTTCTCCGTCTTGAGCTTTTTTTTGTGCTTTCTCTGATTTCTTTCTCCGCTCTGCCACTGTCTTTTCTCCGTCTTGAGCTTTTTTCTCTCATTCTTTCTCTGATTTCTCTCTCCGCTCTGCCACTGTCTTTTCTCCGTCTTGAGCTTTTTTCTCGTTCTTTCTCTGATTTCTCTCTCCGCTCTGCCACTGTCTTTTCTCCATCTTGAGCTTTTTTTTGTACTGTCTCTGATTTCTTTCTCCGCTCTTCCACTGTCTTTTCTCCGTCTTAAGCTTTTTTCTCGTTCTTTCTCTGATTTCTCTCTCCGCTCTTCCACTGTCTTTTCTCCGTCTTAAGCTTTTTTCTCGTTCTTTCTCTGATTTCTCTCTCCGCTCTGCCACTGTCTTTTCTCCGTCTTGAGCTTTTTTCTCGTTCTTTCTCTGATTTCTCTCTCTGCTCTGCCACTGTCTTTTCTCCGTCTTGAGCTTTTTTCTCGTTTTTCTCTGATTTCTCTCTCCGCTCTGCCACTGTCTTTTCTCCGTCTTGAGCTTTTTTCTCTCATTCTTTCTCTGATTTCTCTCTCCGCTCTGCCACTGTCTTTTCTCCGTCTTGAGCTTTTTTCTCGTTCTTTCTCTGATTTCTCTCTCCGCTCTGCCACTGTCTTTTCTCCATCTTGAGCTTTTTTTTGTACTGTCTCTGATTTCTTTCTCCGCTCTTCCACTGTCTTTTCTCCGTCTTAAGCTTTTTTCTCGTTCTTTCTCTGATTTCTCTCTCCGCTCTGCCACTGTCTTTTCTCCGTCTTGAGCTTTTTTCTCGTTCTTTCTCTGATTTCTCTCTCTGCTCTGCCACTGTTTTTTCTCCGTCTTGAGCTTTTTTCTCGTTCTTTCTCTGATTTCTCTCTCCGCTCTGCCACTGTCTTTTCTCCGTCTTAAGCTTTTTTCTCGTTCTTTCTCTGATTTCTCTCTCCGCTCTGCCACTGTCTTTTCTCCATCTTGAGCTTTTTTTTTGTACTGTCTCTGATTTCTTTCTCCGCTCTTCCACTGTCTTTTCTCCGTCTTGAGCTTTTTTCTCGTTCTTTCTCTGATTTCTCTCTCTGCTCTGCCACTGTCTTTTCTCTGTCTTGAGCTTTTTTCTCGTTCTTTCTCTGATTTCTCTCTCCGCTCTGCCACTGTCTTTTCTCCGTCTTAAGCTTTTTTCTCGTTCTTTCTCTGATTTCTTTCTCCGCTCTGCCACTGTCTTTTCTCCGTCTTAAGCTTTTTTCTCGTTCTTTCTCTGATTTCTCTCTCCGCTCTGCCACTGTCTTTTCTCCGTCTTAAGCTTTTTTCTCGTTTTTCTCTGATTTCTCTCTCCGCTCTGCCACTGTCTTTTCTCCATCTTGAGCTTTTTTTTGTACTGTCTCTGATTTCTTTCTCCGCTCTTCCACTGTCTTTTCTCCGTCTTAAGCTTTTTTCTCGTTCTTTCTCTGATTTCTTTCTCCGCTCTGCCACTGTCTTTTCTCCGTCTTAAGCTTTTTTCTCGTTCTTTCTCTGATTTCTTTCTCCGCTCTGCCACTGTCTTTTCTCCATCTTAAGCTTTTTTCTCGTTTTTCTCTGATTTCTTTCTCCGCTCTGCCACTGTCTTTTCTCCATCTTAAGCTTTTTTCTCGTTTTTCTCTGATTTCTTTCTCCGCTCTGCCACTGTCTTTTCTCCGTCTTAAGCTTTTTTCTCGTTTTTCTCTGATTTCTCTCTCCGCTCTGCCACTGTCTTTTCTCCATCTTGAGCTTTTTTTTGTACTGTCTCTGATTTCTTTCTCCGCTCTTCCACTGTCTTTTCTCCGTCTTAAGCTTTTTTCTCGTTCTTTCTCTGATTTCTTTCTCCGCTCTGCCACTGTCTTTTCTCCGTCTTAAGCTTTTTTCTCGTTCTTTCTCTGATTTCTTTCTCCGCTCTGCCACTGTCTTTTCTCCATCTTAAGCTTTTTTCTCGTTTTTCTCTGATTTCTTTCTCCGCTCTGCCACTGTCTTTTCTCCGTCTTAAGCTTTTTTCTCGTTTTTCTCTGATTTCTCTCTCCGCTCTGCCACTGTCTTTTCTCCATCTTGAGCTTTTTTTTGTACTGTCTCTGATTTCTTTCTCCGCTCTTCCACTGTCTTTTCTCCGTCTTAAGCTTTTTTCTCGTTCTTTCTCTGATTTCTTTCTCCGCTCTGCCACTGTCTTTTCTCCGTCTTAAGCTTTTTTCTCGTTCTTTCTCTGATTTCTTTCTCCGCTCTGCCACTGTCTTTTCTCCATCTTAAGCTTTTTTCTCGTTTTTCTCTGATTTCTTTCTCCGCTCTGCCACTGTCTTTTCTCCATCTTAAGCTTTTTTCTCGTTTTTCTCTGATTTCTTTCTCCGCTCTGCCACTGTCTTTTCTCCGTCTTGAGCTTTTTTCTCGTTCTTTCTCTGATTTCTCTCTCCGTTCTTCCACTGTCTTTTCTCCGTCTTGAGCTTTTTTTTTTGTACTTTCTCTGATTTCTCTCTCCACTCTTCCACTGTCTTTTCTCCGTCTTGAGCTTTTTTTTGTACTTTGTCTGATTTCTCTCCGCTCTGCCACAGTCTTTTCTCTGTCTTAAGCTTTTTTCTCGTTCTTTCTCTGATTTCTCTCCATTCTTCCACTGTCTTTTCTCCAGCTTGAGCTTTTTTCTCGTTCTTTCTCTGATTTCTCTCCGCTCTGCCACTGTCTTTTCTCCGTCTTGAGCTTTTTTTTTGTACTTTCTCTGATTTCTCTCTCCGCTCTGCCACTGTCTTTTCTCCGTCTTAAGCTTTTTTCTCGTTTTTCTCTGATTTCTCTCTGCTCTGCCACTGTCTTTTCTCCGTCTTAAGCTTTTTTCTCGTTTTTCTCTGATTTCTCTCTCCGCTCTGCCACTGTCTTTTCTCCATCTTGAGCTTTTTTCTCGTTTTTCTCTGATTTCTCTCCGTTCTGCCACTGTCTTTTCTCCGTCTTAAGCTTTTTTCTCGTTCTTTCTCTGATTTCTCTCTCCGTTCTTCCACTGTCTTTTCTCCGTCTTAAGCTTTTTTTCTCGTTTTTCTCTGATTTCTCTCTCCGCTCTGCCACTGTCTTTTCTCCGTCTTAAGCTTTTTTCTTGTTCTTTCTCTGGTTTCTCTCTCCTCTCTTCCACTGTCTTTTCTCCGTCTTGAGCTTTTTTCTCGTTTTTCTCTGATTTCTCTCTCCGCTCTGCCACTGTCTTTTCTTTGTCTTGAGCTTTTTTCTCGTTTTTCTCTGATTTCTTTCTCCGCTCTGCCACTGTCTTTTCTTTGTCTTGAGCTTTTTTCTCGTTCTTTCTCTGATTTCTTTCTCCGCTCTGCCACTGTCTTTTCTCCGTCTTAAGCTTTTTTCTCGTTCTTTCTCTGATTTCTCTCTCCGCTCTGCCACTGTCTTTTCTCCGTCTTAAGCTTTTTTCTCGTTTTTCTCTGATTTCTCTCTGCTCTGCCACTGTCTTTTCTCTGTCTTAAGCTTTTTTCTCGTTTTTCTCTGATTTCTCTCTCCGCTCTGCCACTGTCTTTTCTCCGTCTTGAGCTTTTTTCTCGTTTTTCTCTGATTTCTCTCTGCTCTGCCACTGTCTTTTCTCTGTCTTAAGCTTTTTTCTCGTTTTTCTCTGATTTCTCTCTCCGCTCTTCCACTGTCTTTTCTCCGTCTTAAGCTTTTTTCTCGTTTTTCTCTGATTTCTCTCTCCGCTCTGCCACTGTCTTTTCTCCGTCTTGAGCTTTTTTCTCGTTTTTCTCTGATTTCTTTCTCCGCTCTGCCACTGTCTTTTCTCCGTCTTAAGCTTTTTTCTCGTTTTTCTCTGATTTCTCTCTCCGCTCTGCCACTGTCTTTTCTCCGTCTTAGATTTTTTCTCGTTCTTTCTCTGATTTCTTTCTCCGCTCTGCCACTGTCTTTTCTCCGTCTTGAGCTTTTTTTTTGTACTTTCTCTGATTTCTCTCTCCGCTCTTCCACTGTCTTTTCTCCGTCTTGAGCTTTTTTTTGTGCTTTCTCTGATTTCTTTCTCCGCTCTGCCACTGTCTTTTCTCCGTCTTGAGCTTTTTTCTCTCATTCTTTCTCTGATTTCTTTCTCCGCTCTGCCACTGTCTTTTCTCCGTCTTAAGCTTTTTTCTCGTTCTTTCTCTGATTTCTCTCTCCGCTCTGCCACTGTCTTTTCTCCATCTTGAGCTTTTTTTTGTACTGTCTCTGATTTCTTTCTCCGCTCTTCCACTGTCTTTTCTCCGTCTTAAGCTTTTTTCTCGTTCTTTCTCTGATTTCTCTCTCCGCTCTGCCACTGTCTTTTCTCCGTCTTGAGCTTTTTTCTCGTTCTTTCTCTGATTTCTCTCTCTGCTCTGCCACTGTCTTTTCTCCGTCTTAAGCTTTTTTCTCGTTCTTTCTCTGATTTCTTTCTCCGCTCTGCCACTGTCTTTTCTCCGTCTTGAGCTTTTTTCTCGTTTTTCTCTGATTTCTCTCTCCGCTCTGCCACTGTCTTTTCTCCGTCTTGAGCTTTTTTCTCTCATTCTTTCTCTGATTTCTCTCTCCGCTCTGCCACTGTCTTTTCTCCGTCTTGAGCTTTTTTCTCGTTCTTTCTCTGATTTCTCTCTCCGCTCTGCCACTGTCTTTTCTCCGTCTTAAGCTTTTTTCTCGTTCTTTCTCTGATTTCTCTCTCCGCTCTGCCACTGTCTTTTCTCCGTCTTGAGCTTTTTTCTCGTTCTTTCTCTGATTTCTTTCTCCGCTCTGCCACTGTCTTTTCTCCGTCTTGAGCTTTTTTCTCTCATTCTTTCTCTGATTTCTCTCTCCGCTCTGCCACTGTCTTTTCTCCGTCTTGAGCTTTTTTCTCGTTCTTTCTCTGATTTCTCTCTCCGCTCTGCCACTGTCTTTTCTCCGTCTTGAGCTTTTTTCTCGTTTTTCTCTGATTTCTTTCTCCGCTCTGCCACTGTCTTTTCTCCGTCTTAAGCTTTTTTCTCGTTTTTCTCTGATTTCTCTCTCCGTTCTTCCACTGTCTTTTCTCCATCTTAAGCTTTTTTCTCGTTTTTCTCTGATTTCTCTCTCCGCTCTGCCACTGTCTTTTCTCCGTCTTGAGCTTTTTTTCTCGTACTTTCTCTGATTTCTCTCTCTGCTCTTCCACTGTCTTTTCTCCGTCTTGAGCTTTTTTTTGTGCTTTCTCTGATTTCTCTCTCTGCTCTGCCACTGTCTTTTCTCCGTCTTAAGCATTTTTCTCGTTCTTTCTCTGATTTCTCTCTGCTCTGCCACTGTCTTTTCTCTGTCTTGAGCTTTTTTCTCGTTTTTCTCTGATTTCTTTCTCCGCTCTGCCACTGTCTTTTCTCCAGCTTGAGCTTTTTTCTCGTTCTTTCTCTGATTTCTTTCTCCGCTCTGCCACTGTCTTTTCTCCGTCTTGAGCTTTTTTCTCGTTTTTCTCTGATTTCTCTCTGCTCTGCCACTGTCTTTTCTCTGTCTTAAGCTTTTTTCTCGTTTTTCTCTGATTTCTCTCTCCGCTCTTCCACTGTCTTTTCTCCGTCTTAAGCTTTTTTCTCGTTTTTCTCTGATTTCTCTCTCCGCTCTGCCACTGTCTTTTCTCCGTCTTGAGCTTTTTTCTCGTTTTTCTCTGATTTCTTTCTCCGCTCTGCCACTGTCTTTTCTCCGTCTTAAGCTTTTTTCTCGTTTTTCTCTGATTTCTCTCTCCGCTCTGCCACTGTCTTTTCTCCGTCTTAGATTTTTTCTCGTTCTTTCTCTGATTTCTTTCTCCGCTCTGCCACTGTCTTTTCTCCGTCTTGAGCTTTTTTTTTGTACTTTCTCTGATTTCTCTCTCCGCTCTTCCACTGTCTTTTCTCCGTCTTGAGCTTTTTTTTGTGCTTTCTCTGATTTCTTTCTCCGCTCTGCCACTGTCTTTTCTCCGTCTTGAGCTTTTTTCTCTCATTCTTTCTCTGATTTCTCTCTCCGCTCTGCCACTGTCTTTTCTCCGTCTTGAGCTTTTTTCTCGTTCTTTCTCTGATTTCTCTCTCCGCTCTGCCACTGTCTTTTCTCCATCTTGAGCTTTTTTTTGTACTGTCTCTGATTTCTTTCTCCGCTCTGCCACTGTCTTTTCTCCGTCTTAAGCTTTTTTCTCGTTCTTTCTCTGATTTCTCTCTCCGCTCTGCCACTGTCTTTTCTCCATCTTGAGCTTTTTTTTGTACTGTCTCTGATTTCTTTCTCCGCTCTGCCACTGTCTTTTCTCCGTCTTGAGCTTTTTTCTCGTTCTTTCTCTGATTTCTCTCTCTGCTCTGCCACTGTCTTTTCTCCGTCTTGAGCTTTTTTCTCGTTTTTCTCTGATTTCTCTCTCCGCTCTGCCACTGTCTTTTCTCCGTCTTGAGCTTTTTTCTCTCATTCTTTCTCTGATTTCTCTCTCTGCTCTGCCACTGTCTTTTCTCCGTCTTGAGCTTTTTTCTCGTTCTTTCTCTGATTTCTCTCTCCGCTCTGCCACTGTCTTTTCTCCATCTTGAGCTTTTTTTTGTACTGTCTCTGATTTCTTTCTCCGCTCTGCCACTGTCTTTTCTCCGTCTTGAGCTTTTTTCTCGTTCTTTCTCTGATTTCTCTCTCTGCTCTGCCACTGTCTTTTCTCCGTCTTGAGCTTTTTTCTCGTTTTTCTCTGATTTCTCTCTCCGCTCTGCCACTGTCTTTTCTCCGTCTTGAGCTTTTTTCTCTCATTCTTTCTCTGATTTCTCTCTCTGCTCTGCCACTGTCTTTTCTCCGTCTTGAGCTTTTTTCTCGTTCTTTCTCTGATTTCTCTCTCCGCTCTGCCACTGTCTTTTCTCCGTCTTGAGCTTTTTTCTCTCATTCTTTCTCTGATTTCTCTCTCCGCTCTGCCACTGTCTTTTCTCTGTCTTGAGCTTTTTTCTCGTTCTTTCTCTGATTTCTCTCTCCGCTCTGCCACTGTCTTTTCTCTGTCTTGAGCTTTTTTTTGTACTTTCTCTGATTTCTCTCTCCGCTCTGCCACTGTCTTTTCTCCGTCTTAAGCTTTTTTCTCGTTCTTTCTCTGATTTCTCTCTCCGCTCTGCCACTGTCTTTTCTCCGTCTTGAGCTTTTTTCTCGTTTTTCTCTGATTTCTTTCTCCGCTCTGCCACTGTCTTTTCTCCGTCTTAAGCTTTTTTCTCGTTTTTCTCTGATTTCTCTCTCCGTTCTTCCACTGTCTTTTCTCCATCTTAAGCTTTTTTCTCGTTTTTCTCTGATTTCTCTCTCCGCTCTGCCACTGTCTTTTCTCCGTCTTGAGCTTTTTTTCTCGTACTTTCTCTGATTTCTCTCTCCGCTCTTCCACTGTCTTTTCTCCGTCTTGAGCTTTTTTTTGTGCTTTCTCTGATTTCTCTCTCCGCTCTGCCACTGTCTTTTCTCCGTCTTAAGCTTTTTTCTCGTTCTTTCTCTGATTTCTTTCTCCGCTCTGCCACTGTCTTTTCTCTGTCTTAAGCTTTTTTCTCGTTTTTCTCTGATTTCTCTCTCCGCTCTGCCACTGTCTTTTCTCCGTCTTGAGCTTTTTTCTCGTTTTTCTCTGATTTCTCTCTGCTCTGCCACTGTCTTTTCTCCGTCTTGAGCTTTTTTCTCGTTTTTCTCTGATTTCTTTCTCCGCTCTGCCACTGTCTTTTCTCCGTCTTAAGCATTTTTCTCGTTCTTTCTCTGATTTCTCTCTCCGCTCTGCCACTGTCTTTTCTCTGTCTTGAGCTTTTTTCTCGTTTTTCTCTGATTTCTCTCTCTGCTCTGCCACTGTCTTTTCTCTGTCTTGAGCTTTTTTCTCGTTTTTCTCTGATTTCTTTCTCCGCTCTGCCACTGTCTTTTCTCCAGCTTGAGCTTTTTTCTCGTTCTTTCTCTGATTTCTTTCTCCGCTCTGCCACTGTCTTTTCTCCGTCTTGAGCTTTTTTCTCGTTTTTCTCTGATTTCTCTCTGCTCTGCCACTGTCTTTTCTCTGTCTTAAGCTTTTTTCTCGTTTTTCTCTGATTTCTCTCTCCGCTCTTCCACTGTCTTTTCTCCGTCTTAAGCTTTTTTCTCGTTTTTCTCTGATTTCTCTCTCCGCTCTGCCACTGTCTTTTCTCCGTCTTGAGCTTTTTTCTCGTTTTTCTCTGATTTCTTTCTCCGCTCTGCCACTGTCTTTTCTCCGTCTTAAGCTTTTTTCTCGTTTTTCTCTGATTTCTCTCTCCGCTCTGCCACTGTCTTTTCTCCGTCTTAGATTTTTTCTCGTTCTTTCTCTGATTTCTTTCTCCGCTCTGCCACTGTCTTTTCTCCGTCTTGAGCTTTTTTTTTGTACTTTCTCTGATTTCTCTCTCCGCTCTTCCACTGTCTTTTCTCCGTCTTGAGCTTTTTTTTGTGCTTTCTCTGATTTCTTTCTCCGCTCTGCCACTGTCTTTTCTCCGTCTTGAGCTTTTTTCTCTCATTCTTTCTCTGATTTCTCTCTCCGCTCTGCCACTGTCTTTTCTCCGTCTTGAGCTTTTTTCTCGTTCTTTCTCTGATTTCTCTCTCCGCTCTGCCACTGTCTTTTCTCCATCTTGAGCTTTTTTTTGTACTGTCTCTGATTTCTTTCTCCGCTCTTCCACTGTCTTTTCTCCGTCTTAAGCTTTTTTCTCGTTCTTTCTCTGATTTCTCTCTCCGCTCTGCCACTGTCTTTTCTCCATCTTGAGCTTTTTTTTGTACTGTCTCTGATTTCTTTCTCCGCTCTGCCACTGTCTTTTCTCCGTCTTGAGCTTTTTTCTCGTTCTTTCTCTGATTTCTCTCTCTGCTCTGCCACTGTCTTTTCTCCGTCTTGAGCTTTTTTCTCGTTTTTCTCTGATTTCTCTCTCCGCTCTGCCACTGTCTTTTCTCCGTCTTGAGCTTTTTTCTCTCATTCTTTCTCTGATTTCTCTCTCTGCTCTGCCACTGTCTTTTCTCCGTCTTGAGCTTTTTTCTCGTTCTTTCTCTGATTTCTCTCTCCGCTCTGCCACTGTCTTTTCTCCGTCTTGAGCTTTTTTCTCGTTCTTTCTCTGATTTCTTTCTCCGCTCTTCCACTGTCTTTTCTCCGTCTTAAGCTTTTTTCTCGTTCTTTCTCTGATTTCTCTCTCCGCTCTGCCACTGTCTTTTCTCCGTCTTGAGCTTTTTTCTCGTTCTTTCTCTGATTTCTCTCTCCGCTCTGCCACTGTCTTTTCTCCATCTTGAGCTTTTTTTTTGTACTGTCTCTGATTTCTTTCTCCGCTCTTCCACTGTCTTTTCTCCGTCTTGAGCTTTTTTCTCGTTCTTTCTCTCATTTCTCTCTCCGCTCTGCCACTGTCTTTTCTCCGTCTTAAGCTTTTTTCTCGTTCTTTCTCTGATTTCTCTCCGCTCTGCCACTGTCTTTTCTCCGTCTTAAGCTTTTTTCTCGTTCTTTCTCTGATTTCTCTCTCCGCTCTGCCACTGTCTTTTCTCTGTCTTGAGCTTTTTTCTCATTTTTCTCTGATTTCTCTCTCCGCTCTGCCACTGTCTTTTCTCTGTCTTGAGCTTTTTTCTCATTTTTCTCTGATTTCTCTCTCCGCTCTGCCACTGTCTTTTCTTTGTCTTGAGCTTTTTTCTCGTTTTTCTCTGATTTCTCTCTCCGCTCTGCCACTGTCTTTTCTCCGTCTTGAGCTTTTTTCTCGTTTTTCTCTGATTTCTCTCTGCTCTGCCACTGTCTTTTCTCTGTCTTAAGCTTTTTTCTCGTTTTTCTCTGATTTCTCTCTCCGCTCTTCCACTGTCTTTTCTCCGTCTTAAGCTTTTTTCTCGTTTTTCTCTGATTTCTCTCTCCGCTCTGCCACTGTCTTTTCTCCGTCTTGAGCTTTTTTCTCGTTTTTCTCTGATTTCTTTCTCCGCTCTGCCACTGTCTTTTCTCCGTCCTAAGCTTTTTTCTCGTTTTTCTCTGATTTCTCTCTCCGCTCTGCCACTGTCTTTTCTCCGTCTTAGATTTTTTCTCGTTCTTTCTCTGATTTCTTTCTCCGCTCTGCCACTGTCTTTTCTCCGTCTTGAGCTTTTTTTTTGTACTTTCTCTGATTTCTCTCTCCGCTCTTCCACTGTCTTTTCTCCGTCTTGAGCTTTTTTTTGTGCTTTCTCTGATTTCTTTCTCCGCTCTGCCACTGTCTTTTCTCCGTCTTGAGCTTTTTTCTCTCATTCTTTCTCTGATTTCTTTCTCCGCTCTGCCACTGTCTTTTCTCCGTCTTAAGCTTTTTTCTCGTTCTTTCTCTGATTTCTCTCTCCGCTCTGCCACTGTCTTTTCTCCATCTTGAGCTTTTTTTTGTACTGTCTCTGATTTCTTTCTCCGCTCTTCCACTGTCTTTTCTCCGTCTTAAGCTTTTTTCTCGTTCTTTCTCTGATTTCTCTCTCCGCTCTGCCACTGTCTTTTCTCCGTCTTGAGCTTTTTTCTCGTTCTTTCTCTGATTTCTCTCTCTGCTCTGCCACTGTCTTTTCTCCGTCTTAAGCTTTTTTCTCGTTCTTTCTCTGATTTCTTTCTCCGCTCTGCCACTGTCTTTTCTCCGTCTTGAGCTTTTTTCTCGTTTTTCTCTGATTTCTCTCTCCGCTCTGCCACTGTCTTTTCTCCGTCTTGAGCTTTTTTCTCTCATTCTTTCTCTGATTTCTCTCTCCGCTCTGCCACTGTCTTTTCTCCGTCTTGAGCTTTTTTCTCGTTCTTTCTCTGATTTCTCTCTCCGCTCTGCCACTGTCTTTTCTCCGTCTTAAGCTTTTTTCTCGTTCTTTCTCTGATTTCTCTCTCCGCTCTGCCACTGTCTTTTCTCCGTCTTGAGCTTTTTTCTCGTTCTTTCTCTGATTTCTTTCTCCGCTCTGCCACTGTCTTTTCTCCGTCTTGAGCTTTTTTCTCTCATTCTTTCTCTGATTTCTCTCTCCGCTCTGCCACTGTCTTTTCTCCGTCTTGAGCTTTTTTCTCGTTCTTTCTCTGATTTCTCTCTCCGCTCTGCCACTGTCTTTTCTCCGTCTTGAGCTTTTTTCTCGTTTTTCTCTGATTTCTCTCCGCTCTGCCACTGTCTTTTCTCCATCTTGAGCTTTTTTTTTGTACTGTCTCTGATTTCTTTCTCCGCTCTTCCACTGTCTTTTCTCCGTCTTGAGCTTTTTTCTCGTTCTTTCTCTGATTTCTCTCTCCGCTCTGCCACTGTCTTTTCTCCGTCTTAAGCTTTTTTCTCGTTCTTTCTCTGATTTCTCTCTCCGCTCTGCCACTGTCTTTTCTCCGTCTTAAGCTTTTTTCTCGTTCTTTCTCTGATTTCTCTCTCCGCTCTGCCACTGTCTTTTCTCTGTCTTGAGCTTTTTTCTCATTTTTCTCTGATTTCTCTCTCCGCTCTGCCACAGTCTTTTCTCTGTCTTGAGCTTTTTTCTCATTTTTCTCTGATTTCTCTCTCCGCTCTGCCACTGTCTTTTCTTTGTCTTGAGCTTTTTTCTCGTTTTTCTCTGATTTCTCTCTCCGCTCTGCCACTGTCTTTTCTTTGTCTTGAGCTTTTTTCTCGTTTTTCTCTGATTTCTTTCTCCGCTCTGCCACTGTCTTTTCTCCGTCTTAAGCTTTTTTCTCGTTTTTCTCTGATTTCTCTCTACTCTGCCACTGTCTTTTCTCTGTCTTAAGCTTTTTTCTCGTTTTTCTCTGATTTCTCTCTCCGCTCTGCCACTGTCTTTTCTCCGTCTCGAGCTTTTTTCTCGTTTTTCTCTGATTTCTCTCTGCTCTGCCACTGTCTTTTCTCTGTCTTAAGCTTTTTTCTCGTTTTTCTCTGATTTCTCTCTCCGCTCTTCCACTGTCTTTTCTCCGTCTTAAGCTTTTTTCTCGTTTTTCTCTGATTTCTCTCTCCGCTCTGCCACTGTCTTTTCTCCGTCTTGAGCTTTTTTCTCTCATTCTTTCTCTGATTTCTTTCTCCGCTCTGCCACTGTCTTTTCTCCGTCTTAAGCATTTTTCTCGTTCTTTCTCTGATTTCTCTCTGCTCTGCCACTGTCTTTTCTCTGTCTTGAGCTTTTTTCTCGTTTTTCTCTGATTTCTTTCTCCGCTCTGCCACTGTCTTTTCTCCAGCTTGAGCTTTTTTCTCGTTCTTTCTCTGATTTCTTTCTCCGCTCTGCCACTGTCTTTTCTCCGTCTTGAGCTTTTTTCTCGTTTTTCTCTGATTTCTCTCTCCGCTCTGCCACTGTCTTTTCTCCGTCTTAAGCTTTTTTCTCGTTTTTCTCTGATTTCTCTCTACTCTGCCACTGTCTTTTCTCTGTCTTAAGCTTTTTTCTCGTTTTTCTCTGATTTCTCTCTCCGCTCTGCCACTGTCTTTTCTCCGTCTCGAGCTTTTTTCTCGTTTTTCTCTGATTTCTCTCTGCTCTGCCACTGTCTTTTCTCTGTCTTAAGCTTTTTTCTCGTTTTTCTCTGATTTCTCTCTCCGCTCTTCCACTGTCTTTTCTCCGTCTTAAGCTTTTTTCTCGTTTTTCTCTGATTTCTCTCTCCGCTCTGCCACTGTCTTTTCTCCGTCTTGAGCTTTTTTCTCTCATTCTTTCTCTGATTTCTCTCTCCGCTCTGCCACTGTCTTTTCTCCGTCTTAAGCTTTTTTCTCGTTTTTCTCTGATTTCTCTCTACTCTGCCACTGTCTTTTCTCTGTCTTAAGCTTTTTTCTCGTTTTTCTCTGATTTCTCTCTCCGCTCTGCCACTGTCTTTTCTCCGTCTCGAGCTTTTTTCTCGTTTTTCTCTGATTTCTCTCTGCTCTGCCACTGTCTTTTCTCTGTCTTAAGCTTTTTTCTCGTTTTTCTCTGATTTCTCTCTCCGCTCTTCCACTGTCTTTTCTCCGTCTTAAGCTTTTTTCTCGTTT
This sequence comes from Anomaloglossus baeobatrachus, assembly GCF_048569485.1. Classification (NCBI taxonomy): domain Eukaryota; kingdom Metazoa; phylum Chordata; class Amphibia; order Anura; family Aromobatidae; genus Anomaloglossus; species Anomaloglossus baeobatrachus. The sequence goes on along the minus strand of NW_027443782.1, from coordinate 6,652 downwards.
TTCTCTGATTTCTCTCTCCGCTCTGCCACTGTCTTTTCTCCGTCTTAAGCATTTTTCTCGTTCTTTCTCTGATTTCTCTCTGCTCTGCCACTGTCTTTTCTCTGTCTTGAGCTTTTTTCTCGTTTTTCTCTGATTTCTTTCTCCGCTCTGCCACTGTCTTTTCTCCAGCTTGAGCTTTTTTCTCGTTCTTTCTCTGATTTCTTTCTCCGCTCTGCCACTGTCTTTTCTCCGTCTTGAGCTTTTTTCTCGTTTTTCTCTGATTTCTCTCTCCGCTCTGCCACTGTCTTTTCTCCGTCTTAAGCTTTTTTCTCGTTTTTCTCTGATTTCTCTCTACTCTGCCACTGTCTTTTCTCTGTCTTAAGCTTTTTTCTCGTTTTTCTCTGATTTCTCTCTCCGCTCTGCCACTGTCTTTTCTCCGTCTCGAGCTTTTTTCTCGTTTTTCTCTGATTTCTCTCTGCTCTGCCACTGTCTTTTCTCTGTCTTAAGCTTTTTTCTCGTTTTTCTCTGATTTCTCTCTCCGCTCTTCCACTGTCTTTTCTCCGTCTTAAGCTTTTTTCTCGTTTTTCTCTGATTTCTCTCTCCGCTCTGCCACTGTCTTTTCTCCGTCTTGAGCTTTTTTCTCTCATTCTTTCTCTGATTTCTCTCTCCGCTCTGCCACTGTCTTTTCTCTGTCTTGAGCTTTTTTCTCGTTCTTTCTCTGATTTCTCTCTCCGCTCTGCCACTGTCTTTTCTCTGTCTTGAGCTTTTTTTTGTACTTTCTCTGATTTCTCTCTCCGCTCTGCCACTGTCTTTTCTCCGTCTTAAGCTTTTTTCTCGTTCTTTCTCTGATTTCTCTCTCCGCTCTGCCACTGTCTTTTCTCCGTCTTGAGCTTTTTTCTCGTTTTTCTCTGATTTCTTTCTCCGCTCTGCCACTGTCTTTTCTCCGTCTTAAGCTTTTTTCTCGTTTTTCTCTGATTTCTCTCTCCGTTCTTCCACTGTCTTTTCTCCATCTTAAGCTTTTTTCTCGTTTTTCTCTGATTTCTCTCTCCGCTCTGCCACTGTCTTTTCTCCGTCTTGAGCTTTTTTTCTCGTACTTTCTCTGATTTCTCTCTCCGCTCTTCCACTGTCTTTTCTCCGTCTTGAGCTTTTTTTTGTGCTTTCTCTGATTTCTCTCTCCGCTCTGCCACTGTCTTTTCTCCGTCTTGAGCTTTTTTCTCGTTTTTCTCTGATTTCTTTCTCCGCTCTGCCACTGTCTTTTCTCCGTCTTGAGCTTTTTTCTCGTTTTTCTCTGATTTCTCTCTCTGCTCTGCCACTGTCTTTTCTCTGTCTTAAGCTTTTTTCTCGTTTTTCTCTGATTTCTCTCCGCTCTGCCACTGTCTTTTCTCTGTCTTAAGCTTTTTTCTCGTTCTTTCTCTGATTTCTCTCTGCTCTGCCACTGTCTTTTCTCTGTCTTGAGCTTTTTTCTCGTTTTTCTCTGATTTCTTTCTCCGCTCTGCCACTGTCTTTTCTCCAGCTTGAGCTTTTTTCTCGTTCTTTCTCTGATTTCTTTCTCCGCTCTGCCACTGTCTTTTCTCCGTCTTGAGCTTTTTTCTCGTTTTTCTCTGATTTCTCTCTGCTCTGCCACTGTCTTTTCTCTGTCTTAAGCTTTTTTCTCGTTTTTCTCTGATTTCTCTCTCCGCTCTTCCACTGTCTTTTCTCCGTCTTAAGCTTTTTTCTCGTTTTTCTCTGATTTCTCTCTCCGCTCTGCCACTGTCTTTTCTCCGTCTTGAGCTTTTTTCTCGTTTTTCTCTGATTTCTTTCTCCGCTCTGCCACTGTCTTTTCTCCGTCTTAAGCTTTTTTCTCGTTTTTCTCTGATTTCTCTCTCCGCTCTGCCACTGTCTTTTCTCCGTCTTAGATTTTTTCTCGTTCTTTCTCTGATTTCTTTCTCCGCTCTGCCACTGTCTTTTCTCCGTCTTGAGCTTTTTTTTTGTACTTTCTCTGATTTCTCTCTCCGCTCTTCCACTGTCTTTTCTCCGTCTTGAGCTTTTTTTTGTGCTTTCTCTGATTTCTTTCTCCGCTCTGCCACTGTCTTTTCTCCGTCTTGAGCTTTTTTCTCTCATTCTTTCTCTGATTTCTCTCTCCGCTCTGCCACTGTCTTTTCTCCGTCTTGAGCTTTTTTCTCGTTCTTTCTCTGATTTCTCTCTCCGCTCTGCCACTGTCTTTTCTCCATCTTGAGCTTTTTTTTGTACTGTCTCTGATTTCTTTCTCCGCTCTTCCACTGTCTTTTCTCCGTCTTAAGCTTTTTTCTCGTTCTTTCTCTGATTTCTCTCTCCGCTCTGCCACTGTCTTTTCTCCATCTTGAGCTTTTTTTTGTACTGTCTCTGATTTCTTTCTCCGCTCTGCCACTGTCTTTTCTCCGTCTTGAGCTTTTTTCTCGTTCTTTCTCTGATTTCTCTCTCTGCTCTGCCACTGTCTTTTCTCCGTCTTGAGCTTTTTTCTCGTTTTTCTCTGATTTCTCTCTCCGCTCTGCCACTGTCTTTTCTCCGTCTTGAGCTTTTTTCTCTCATTCTTTCTCTGATTTCTCTCTCTGCTCTGCCACTGTCTTTTCTCCGTCTTGAGCTTTTTTCTCGTTCTTTCTCTGATTTCTCTCTCCGCTCTGCCACTGTCTTTTCTCCATCTTGAGCTTTTTTTTGTACTGTCTCTGATTTCTTTCTCCGCTCTGCCACTGTCTTTTCTCCGTCTTGAGCTTTTTTCTCGTTCTTTCTCTGATTTCTCTCTCTGCTCTGCCACTGTCTTTTCTCCGTCTTGAGCTTTTTTCTCGTTTTTCTCTGATTTCTCTCTCCGCTCTGCCACTGTCTTTTCTCCGTCTTGAGCTTTTTTCTCTCATTCTTTCTCTGATTTCTCTCTCTGCTCTGCCACTGTCTTTTCTCCGTCTTGAGCTTTTTTCTCGTTCTTTCTCTGATTTCTCTCTCCGCTCTGCCACTGTCTTTTCTCCGTCTTGAGCTTTTTTCTCTCATTCTTTCTCTGATTTCTCTCTCCGCTCTGCCACTGTCTTTTCTCTGTCTTGAGCTTTTTTCTCGTTCTTTCTCTGATTTCTCTCTCCGCTCTGCCACTGTCTTTTCTCTGTCTTGAGCTTTTTTTTGTACTTTCTCTGATTTCTCTCTCCGCTCTGCCACTGTCTTTTCTCCGTCTTAAGCTTTTTTCTCGTTCTTTCTCTGATTTCTCTCTCCGCTCTGCCACTGTCTTTTCTCCGTCTTGAGCTTTTTTCTCGTTTTTCTCTGATTTCTTTCTCCGCTCTGCCACTGTCTTTTCTCCGTCTTAAGCTTTTTTCTCGTTTTTCTCTGATTTCTCTCTCCGTTCTTCCACTGTCTTTTCTCCATCTTAAGCTTTTTTCTCGTTTTTCTCTGATTTCTCTCTCCGCTCTGCCACTGTCTTTTCTCCGTCTTGAGCTTTTTTTCTCGTACTTTCTCTGATTTCTCTCTCCGCTCTTCCACTGTCTTTTCTCCGTCTTGAGCTTTTTTTTGTGCTTTCTCTGATTTCTCTCTCCGCTCTGCCACTGTCTTTTCTCCGTCTTAAGCTTTTTTCTCGTTCTTTCTCTGATTTCTTTCTCCGCTCTGCCACTGTCTTTTCTCTGTCTTAAGCTTTTTTCTCGTTTTTCTCTGATTTCTCTCTCCGCTCTGCCACTGTCTTTTCTCCGTCTTGAGCTTTTTTCTCGTTTTTCTCTGATTTCTCTCTGCTCTGCCACTGTCTTTTCTCCGTCTTGAGCTTTTTTCTCGTTTTTCTCTGATTTCTTTCTCCGCTCTGCCACTGTCTTTTCTCCGTCTTAAGCATTTTTCTCGTTCTTTCTCTGATTTCTCTCTCCGCTCTGCCACTGTCTTTTCTCTGTCTTGAGCTTTTTTCTCGTTTTTCTCTGATTTCTCTCTCTGCTCTGCCACTGTCTTTTCTCTGTCTTGAGCTTTTTTCTCGTTTTTCTCTGATTTCTTTCTCCGCTCTGCCACTGTCTTTTCTCCAGCTTGAGCTTTTTTCTCGTTCTTTCTCTGATTTCTTTCTCCGCTCTGCCACTGTCTTTTCTCCGTCTTGAGCTTTTTTCTCGTTTTTCTCTGATTTCTCTCTGCTCTGCCACTGTCTTTTCTCTGTCTTAAGCTTTTTTCTCGTTTTTCTCTGATTTCTCTCTCCGCTCTTCCACTGTCTTTTCTCCGTCTTAAGCTTTTTTCTCGTTTTTCTCTGATTTCTCTCTCCGCTCTGCCACTGTCTTTTCTCCGTCTTGAGCTTTTTTCTCGTTTTTCTCTGATTTCTTTCTCCGCTCTGCCACTGTCTTTTCTCCGTCTTAAGCTTTTTTCTCGTTTTTCTCTGATTTCTCTCTCCGCTCTGCCACTGTCTTTTCTCCGTCTTAGATTTTTTCTCGTTCTTTCTCTGATTTCTTTCTCCGCTCTGCCACTGTCTTTTCTCCGTCTTGAGCTTTTTTTTTGTACTTTCTCTGATTTCTCTCTCCGCTCTTCCACTGTCTTTTCTCCGTCTTGAGCTTTTTTTTGTGCTTTCTCTGATTTCTTTCTCCGCTCTGCCACTGTCTTTTCTCCGTCTTGAGCTTTTTTCTCTCATTCTTTCTCTGATTTCTCTCTCCGCTCTGCCACTGTCTTTTCTCCGTCTTGAGCTTTTTTCTCGTTCTTTCTCTGATTTCTCTCTCCGCTCTGCCACTGTCTTTTCTCCATCTTGAGCTTTTTTTTGTACTGTCTCTGATTTCTTTCTCCGCTCTTCCACTGTCTTTTCTCCGTCTTAAGCTTTTTTCTCGTTCTTTCTCTGATTTCTCTCTCCGCTCTGCCACTGTCTTTTCTCCATCTTGAGCTTTTTTTTGTACTGTCTCTGATTTCTTTCTCCGCTCTGCCACTGTCTTTTCTCCGTCTTAAGCTTTTTTCTCGTTTTTCTCTGATTTCTCTCTCCGCTCTGCCACTGTCTTTTCTCCGTCTTGAGCTTTTTTCTCTCATTCTTTCTCTGATTTCTCTCTCCGCTCTGCCACTGTCTTTTCTCCGTCTTGAGCTTTTTTCTCGTTCTTTCTCTGATTTCTCTCTCTGCTCTGCCACTGTCTTTTCTCCGTCTTAAGCTTTTTTCTCGTTCTTTCTCTGATTTCTTTCTCCGCTCTGCCACTGTCTTTTCTCCGTCTTGAGCTTTTTTCTCGTTTTTCTCTGATTTCTCTCTCCGCTCTGCCACTGTCTTTTCTCCGTCTTGAGCTTTTTTCTCTCATTCTTTCTCTGATTTCTCTCTCCGCTCTGCCACTGTCTTTTCTCCGTCTTGAGCTTTTTTCTCATTCTTTCTCTGATTTCTCTCTCCGCTCTGCCACTGTCTTTTCTCCGTCTTGAGCTTTTTTCTCGTTCTTTCTCTGATTTCTCTCTCCGCTCTGCCACTGTCTTTTCTCCAGCTTGAGCTTTTTTCTCGTTCTTTCTCTGATTTCTTTCTCCGCTCTTCCACTGTCTTTTCTCCGTCTTAAGCTTTTTTCTCGTTCTTTCTCTGATTTCTCTCTCCGCTCTGCCACTGTCTTTTCTCCGTCTTGAGCTTTTTTCTCATTCTTTCTCTGATTTCTCTCTCCGCTCTGCCACTGTCTTTTCTCCGTCTTGAGCTTTTTTCTCGTTCTTTCTCTGATTTCTCTCTCCGCTCTGCCACTGTCTTTTCTCCAGCTTGAGCTTTTTTCTCGTTCTTTCTCTGATTTCTTTCTCCGCTCTTCCACTGTCTTTTCTCCGTCTTAAGCTTTTTTCTCGTTCTTTCTCTGATTTCTCTCTCCGCTCTGCCACTGTCTTTTCTCCATCTTGAGCTTTTTTTTGTACTGTCTCTGATTTCTTTCTCCGCTCTTCCACTGTCTTTTCTCCGTCTTAAGCTTTTTTCTCGTTCTTTCTCTGATTTCTCTCTCCGCTCTGCCACTGTCTTTTCTCCGTCTTGAGCTTTTTTCTCGTTTTTCTCTGATTTCTCTCTGCTCTGCCACTGTCTTTTCTCTGTCTTAAGCTTTTTTCTCGTTTTTCTCTGATTTCTCTCTCCGCTCTTCCACTGTCTTTTCTCCGTCTTAAGCTTTTTTCTCGTTTTTCTCTGATTTCTTTCTCCGCTCTGCCACTGTCTTTTCTCCGTCTTGAGCTTTTTTCTCGTTTTTCTCTGATTTCTTTCTCCGCTCTGCCACTGTCTTTTCTCCGTCTTAAGCTTTTTTCTCGTTTTTCTCTGATTTCTCTCTCCGTTCTTCCACTGTCTTTTCTCCATCTTAAGCTTTTTTCTCGTTTTTCTCTGATTTCTCTCTCCGCTCTGCCACTGTCTTTTCTCCGTCTTAGATTTTTTCTCGTTCTTTCTCTGATTTCTTTCTCCGCTCTGCCACTGTCTTTTCTCCGTCTTGAGCTTTTTTTTTGTACTTTCTCTGATTTCTCTCTCCGCTCTTCCACTGTCTTTTCTCCGTCTTGAGCTTTTTTTTGTGCTTTCTCTGATTTCTTTCTCCGCTCTGCCACTGTCTTTTCTCCGTCTTGAGCTTTTTTCTCTCATTCTTTCTCTGATTTCTTTCTCCGCTCTGCCACTGTCTTTTCTCCGTCTTAAGCTTTTTTCTCGTTCTTTCTCTGATTTCTCTCTCCGCTCTGCCACTGTCTTTTCTCCATCTTGAGCTTTTTTTTGTACTGTCTCTGATTTCTTTCTCCGCTCTTCCACTGTCTTTTCTCCGTCTTAAGCTTT
>NW_027443781.1:0-35427 GCF_048569485.1 Anomaloglossus baeobatrachus | reverse complement strand
GTGGTGGAACTTGCTTGGCACCAGTGGGACACTAAGTTACTATACCAGACACTTTGTGGATGCCACTAAGTTTCAGCACTGTTGTTTGCTATAAAAATAGCGTAGCAAAATGTGCAGGAGGGTAGATTGCAGAGGTGGTGGAACTTGCTTGGCACCAGGGGGACACTAATTTGGTATAGCAGACACTGTTTGGATGCCACTAAGTTTCAGCACTGTTTGCTATAAAAATAGCGTAGCAAAATGTGCATGAGGCTAGATTGCAGAGGTGGTGGAACTTGCTTGGCACCAGTAGGACACTAAATTTAATATAGCAGACACTATCTGGATGCCACTAAGTTTCAGCACTTTTTGCTATAAAAATAGCGTAGCAAAATGTGCAGGAGGCTAGAATGCAGAGGTGGTGGAAGTTGCTTGGCACCAGTGGGACACTAAATTTAGTATAGCAGACACTGTTTGGATGCCACTAAGTTTCAGCACTGTTTGCTATAAAAATAGCGTAGCAAAATGTTGAGGCTAGAATGCAGAGGTGGTGGAACTTTCTTGGCATCAGTGGGACACTAAATTTTGTATAGCAGACACTGTTTGGATGCCACTAAGTTTCAGCACTGTTTGCTATAAAAATAGCGTAGCAAAATGTGCAGGAGGCTACAATGCAGAGGTGGTGGAACTTGTTTGGCACCAGTGGGACACTAAATTTAATATAGCAGACACTGTTTGGATGTCACTAAGATTCAGCACTATTTGCTATAAAAATAGCATAGCAAAATGTGCAGGAGGTTAGAATGCAGAGGTGGTGGAAGTTGCTTGGCACCAGTGGGACACTAAATTTTGTATAGCAGACACTGTTTGGATGTCACTAAGTTTCAGCACTGTTTGCTATAAAAATAGCGTAGCAAAATGTGCAGGAGGCTAGAATGCAGAAGTGATGGAACTTTCTTGACAACAGTGGGACACTAAATTTTGTATAGCAGACACTGTTTGGAAGTTACTAAGTTTCAGCACTGTTTGCTATAAAAATAGCGTAGTAAAATGTACAGGAGGCTAGAATGCAGAGGGGGTGGAACTTACTTGGCACCAGTGGGACACTAAATTTAATATAGCAGACACTGTTTGAATGCCACTAAGTTTTAGCACTGATTGCTAACAAAATAGCGTAGCAAAATGGGCAGGAGGGTAGAAGGCAGAGGTGGTGGAACTTGCTTGGCACCAGTGGGACACTAAGTTACTATAGCAGACACTTTGTGGATGCCACTAAGATTCAGCACTGTTGTTTGCTATAAAAATAGCGTAGCAAAATGTGCAGGAGGGTAGATTGCAGAGGTGGTGGAACTTGCTTGGCACCAGTGGGACACTAAGTTTTGTATAGCAGACACTGTTTGGATGCTACAAAGTTTCAGCACAGTTTGCTATAAAAATAGCGTAGCAAAATGTGGAGCCTAGAATGCAGAGGTGGTGGAACGTGCTTGGCACCAGTGGCACACTAAATTTAGTATAGCAGTCACTGTTTGGATGCCACGAAGTTTCAGCACTGTTTGCTATAAAAATAGCATAGCAAAATGTGCAGGAGGCTAGGTTGCAGAGGTGGTGGAACTTGCTTGGCACCAGTGGGACACTAATTTGGTATAGCAGACAATGTTTGGATGTAACTAAGTTTCAGCACTGTTTGCTATAAAAAAAGAGTAGCAAAATGTGCAGGAGGCTAGAATGCAGAGGTGGTGGAACTTGCTTGGCACCAGTGGGACACTAAATTTAATATAGCAGACACTGTTTGGATGCCACTAAGTTTCAGCACTTTTTGCTACATAAATAGCGTAGGAAAATGTGGAGGCTAGAATGCAGAGGTGGTGGAACTTGCTTGGCACCAGTGGGACACTAAATTTTGTATCACTGACACTGTTTGGATGCCACTAAGTTTCAGCACTGTTTGCTATAAAAATAGCATAGCAAAATGTACAGGAGGCTAGAATGCAGAGGTGGTCGAACTTGCTTGGCACCAGTGGGACAATAAATTTTAAATAGCAGACACTGGATGACACGAAGTTTCAGCACTGTTTGCTATAAAAATAGCATAGCAAAATGTGCAGGAGGCTAGATTGCAGAGGTGGTGGAACTTGCTTGGCACCAGGGGGACACTAATTTGGTATAGCAGACACTGTTTGGATGTAACTAAGTTTCAGCACTGTTTGCTATAAAAATAGAGTAGCAAATAGTGCAGGAGGCTAGAATGCAGAGGTGGTGGATCTTGCTTGGCACCAGTGGGACACTAAATTTAATATAGCAGACACTGTTTGGATGCCACTAAGTTTCAGCACTTTTTGCTACATGAATAGCGTAGGAAAATGTAAAGGCTAGAATGCAGAGGTGGTGGAACTTGCTTGGCACCAGTGGGACACTAAATTTTGTATAGCAGACACTGTTTGGATGCCACTAAGTTTCAGCACTGTTTGCTATAAAAATAGCATAGCAAAATGTGCAGGAGGCTAGAATGCAGAGGTGGTGGAACTTGCTTGGCACCAGTGGGACACTAATTTAGTATAACACACACTGTTTGGATGCCACTAGGTTTCAGGACTGTTTGCTATAAAAACAGCGTAGCAAATGTGCAGGAGGCTAGAATGCAGAGGTGGTGGAACTTGCTTGGAACCAGTAGGACACAAAATGTTGTATCGCTGACACTGTTTGGATGCCACTAAGTTTCAGCACTGTTTGCTATAAAGATAGCATAGCAAAATGTGCAGGAGGCTAGAATGCAGAGGTGGTGGAACTTGCTTGGCACCAGTGGGACACTAATTTAGTATAGCAGACACTGTTTGGATGCCACTAAGTTTCAGCACTGTTTGCTACAAAAAAAGCGTAGTAAAATATGCAGGAGGCTAGAATGCAGAGGTGGTGGAACTTTCTTGGCACCAGTGGGACACTAAATTTTGTATAGCAGACACTGTTTGGATGCCACTACATTTCAGCACTGTTTGCTATAAAAATAGCATTGCAAAATGGGCAGGAGGGTAGATTGCAGAGGTGGTGGAACTTGCTTGGCACCAGTGAGACACTAAGTTGGTATAGCAGACACTGTTTGGATGCCACTAAGTTTCAGCACTGATTGCTATAAAAATTGCGTAGCAAAATGGGCAGGAGGGTAGAAGGCAGAGGTGGTGGAACTTGCTTGGCACCAGTGGGACACTAAGTTACTATAGCAGACACTTTGTGGATGCCACTAAGTTTCAGCACTGTTTGCTATAAAAATAGCGTAGCAAAATGTGCAGGAGGCTAGAATGCAGAGGTGGTGGAACTTGCTTGGCACCAGTAGGACACTAAATTTAATATAGCAGACACTATCTGGATGCCACTAAGTTTCAGCACTTTTTGCTATAAAAATAGCGTAGCAAAATGTGCAGGAGGCTAGAATGCAGATGTGGTGGAACTTGCTTGGCACCAGTAGGACACTAAATTTAATATAGCAGACACTATCTGGATGCCACTAAGTTTCAGCACTTTTTGCTATAAAAATAGCGTAGCAAAATGTGCAGGAGGCTAGAATGCAGAGGTGGTGGAAGTTGCTTGCCACCAGTGGGACACTAAATTTAGTATAACAGACACTGTTTGGATGCCACTAAGTTTCAGCACTGTTTGCTATAAAAATAGCGTAGCAAAATGTTGAGGCTAGAATGCAGAGGTGGTGGAACTTTCTTGGCACCAGTGGGACACTAAATTTTGTATAGCAGACACTGTTTGGATGCCACTAAGTTTCAGCACTGTTTGCTATAAAAATAGCGTAGCAAAATGTGCAGGACGCTACAATGCAGAGGTGGTGGAACTTGTTTGGCACCAGTGGGACACTAAATTTAATATAGCAGACACTGTTTGGATGTCACTAAGATTCAGCACTATTTGCTATAAAAATAGCATAGCAAAATGTGCAGGAGGCTAGAATGCAGAGGTGGTGGAAGTTGCTTGGCACCAGTGGAACACTAAATTTTGTATAGCAGACACTGTTTGGATGTCACTAAGTTTCAGCACTGTTTGCTATAAAAATAGCGTAGCAAAATGTGCAGGAGGCTAGAATGCAGAGGTGATGGAACTTTCTTGACAACAGTGGGACACTAAATTTTGTATAGCAGACACTGTTTATATGCCACTAAGTTTCAGCACTGTTTGCTATAAAAATAGCGTAGCAAAATGTGGAGAAGGGTAGATTGCAGAGGTGGTGGAACTTGCTTTGCACCAGTGGGACACTAAATTTAATATAGCAGACACTGTTTGGATGCCGCTATGTTTTAGCACTGTTTGCTATAAAAATAGCATAGCAAAATGTGGAGGCTAGAATGCAGAGGTGGTGGAACTTTCTTGGCACCAGTGGGACTTTAAATTTAATATAGCAGACACTGTTTGGATGCCACTAAGTTTTAGCACTGTTTGCTATAAAAATAGCGTAGCAAAATGTTGAGGCTAGAATGCAAAGGTGGTGGAACTTTCTTGGCACCAGTGGGACACTAAATTTTGTATAGCAGACACTGTTTGGATGTCACTAAGATTTAGCACTGTTTGCTATAAAAATAGCATAGCAAAATGTGCAGGAGGCTAGAAAGCAGAGGTGGTGGAAGTTGCTTGGCACCAGTGGGACACTAAATTTTGTATAGCAGACACTGTTTGGATGTCACTAAGTTTCAGCACTGTTTGCTATAAAAATAGCGTAGCAAAATGTGCAGGAGGCTAGAATGCAGAGGTGGTGGAACTTGCTTGGCACCAGTGGGACACTAAATTTTGTATAGCAGACTCTGTTTGGATGCCACTACGTTTCAGCACTGTTTGCTATAAAAAATAGCGTAGCAAAATGTGCAGGAGGCTTGAATGCAGAGGTGTTGGAACTTGCTTTGCACCAGTGGGACACTAAATTTTATATAACAGACACTGTTTGGATGCCACTAAGTTTCAGCACTGTTTGCTATAAAAATAGCATAGCAAAATGTGCAGGAGGCTAGAATGTAGAGGTGGTCGAACTTGCTTGGCACCAGTGGGACACTAAATTTTAAATAGCAGACACTGGATGCCACGAAGTTTCAGCACTGTTTGCTATAAAAATAGCATAGCAAAATGTGCAGGAGGCTAGATTGCAGAGGTGGTGGAACTTGCTTGGCACCAGTGGGACACTAATTTGGTATAGCAGACACTGTTTGGATGTAACTAAGTTTCAGCACTGTTTGCTATAAAAATAGAGTAGCAAAATGTGCAGGAGGCTAGAATGCAGAGGTGGTGGAACTTGCTTGGCAACAGTGGGACACTAAATTTAAAATAGCAGACACTGTTTGGATGCCACTAAGTTTCAGCACTTTTTGCTACATGAATAGCGTAGGAAAATGTGGAGGCTAGAATGCAGAGGTGGTGGAACTTGCTTGGCACCAGTGGGACACTAAATTTTGTATCGCTGACACTGTTTGGATGCCACTAAGTTTCAGCACTGTTTGCTATAAAAATAGCATAGCAAAATGTGCAGGAGGCTAGAATGCAGAGGTGGTGGAACTTGCTTGGCACCAGTGGGACACTAATTTAGTATAACACACACTGTTTGGATGCCACTAGGTTTCAGGACTGTTTGCTATAAAAACAGCGTAGCAAAATGTGCAGGAGGCTAGAATGCAGAGGTGGTGGAACTTGCTTGGAACCAGTAGGACACAAAATTTTGTATCGCTGACACTGTTTGGATGCCACTAAGTTTCAGCACTTTTTGCTACATGAATAGCGTAGGAAAATGTGGAGGCTAGAATGCAGAGGTGGTGGAACTTGCTTGGCACCAGTGGGACATTAAATTTTGTATCGCTGACACTGTTTGGATGCCACTAAGTTTCAGCACTGTTTGCTATAAAATCAGCATAGCAAAATGTGCAGGAGGCTAGAATGCAGAGGTGGTGGAACTTGCTTGGCACCAGTGGGACACTAATTTAGTATAACACACACTGTTTGGATGCCACTAGGTTTCAGGACTGTTTGCTATAAAAACAGCGTAGCAAAATGTGCAGGAGGCTAGAATGCAGAGGTGGTGGAACTTGCTTGGCACCAGTAGGACACTAAATTTAATATAGCAGACACTATCTGGATGCCACTAAGTTTCAGCACTTTTTGCTATAAAAATAGCGTAGCAAAATGTGCAGGAGGCTAGAATGCAGAGGTGGTGGAAGTTGCTTGGCACCAGTGGGACACTAAATTTAGTATAGCAGACACTGTTTGGATGCCACTAAGTTTCAGCACTGTTTGCTATAAAAATAGCGTAGCAAAATGTTGAGGCTAGAATGCAGAGGTGGTGGAACTTTCTTGGCATCAGTGGGACACTAAATTTTGTATAGCAGACACTGTTTGGATGCCACTAAGTTTCAGCACTGTTTGCTATAAAAATAGCGTAGCAAAATGTGCAGGAGGCTACAATGCAGAGGTGGTGGAACTTGTTTGGCACCAGTGGGACACTAAATTTAATATAGCAGACACTGTTTGGATGTCACTAAGATTCAGCACTATTTGCTATAACAATAGCATAGCAAAATGTGCAGGAGGTTAGAATGCAGAGGTGGTGGAAGTTGCTTGGCACCAGTGGGACTCTAAATTTTGTATAGCAGACACTGTTTGGATGTCACTAACTTTCAGCACTGTTTGCTATAAAAATAGCGTAGCAAAATGTGCAGGAGGCTAGAATACAGAAGTGATGGAACTTTCTTGACAACAGTGGGACATTAAATTTTGTAAAGCAGACACTGTTTGGAAGTTACTAAGTTTCAGCACTGTTTGCTATAAAAATAGCGTAGTAAAATGTACAGGAGGCTAGAATGCAGAGGTGGTGGAACTTGCTTGGAACCAGTAGGACACAAAATTTTGTATCGCTGACACTGTTTGGATGCCACTAAGTTTCAGCACTGTTTGCTATAAAGATAGCATAGCAAAATGTGCAGGAGGCTAGAATGCAGAGGTGGTGGAACTTGCTTGGCACCAGTGGGACACTAATTTAGTATAGCAGACACTGTTTGGATGCCACTAAGTTTCAGCACTGTTTGCTACAAAAATAGCGTAGCAAAATATGCAGGAGGCTAGAATGCAGAGGTGGTGGAACTTTCTTGGCACCAGTGGGACACTAAATTTTGTATAGCAGACACTGTTTGGATGCCACTACATTTCAGCACTGTTTGCTATAAAAATAGCATTGCAAAATGGGCAAGAGGGTAGATTGCAGAGGTGGTGGAACTTGCTTGGCACCAGTGAGACACTAAGTTGGTATAGCAGACACTGTTTGGATGCCACTAAGTTTCAGCACTGATTGCTATAAAAATTGCGTAGCAAAATGGGCAGGAGGGCAGAAGGCAGAGGTGGTGGAACTTGCTTGGCACCAGTGGGACACTAAGTTACTATAGCAGACACTTTGTGGATGCCACTAAGTTTCAGCACTGTTTGCTATAAAAATAGCGTAGCAAAATGTGCAGGAGGCTAGAATGCAGAGGGGGTGGAACTTACTTGGCACCAGTGGGACACTAAATTTTGTATAGCAGACACTGTTTGGAAGTTACTAAGTTTCAGCACTGTTTGCTATAAAAATAGCGTAGTAAAATGTACATGAGGCTAGAATGCAGAGGGGGTGGAACTTACTTGGCACCAGTGGGACACTAAATTTAATATAGCAGACACTGTTTGAATGCCACTAAGTTTTAGCACTGATTGCTAAAAAAATAGCGTAGCAAAATGGGCAGGAGGGTAGAAGGCAGAGGTGGTGGAACTTGCTTGGCACCAGTGGGACACTAAGTTTTGTATAGCAGACACTGTTTGGATGCTACAAAGTTTCAGCACAGTTTGCTATAAAAATAGCATAGCAAAATGTGGAGCCTAGAATGCAGAGGTTGTGGAACTTTCTTGGCACCAGTGGGACACTAATTTGGTATAGCAGACACTGTTTGGATGCCACTAAGTTTCAGCACTGTTTGCTATAAAAATAGCGTAGCAAAATGTGCATGAGGCTAGATTGCAGAGGTGGTGGAACTTGCATGGCACCAGTAGGACACTAAATCTAATATAGCAGACACTATCTGGATGCCACTAAGTTTCAGCACTTTTTGCTATAAAAATAGCGTAGCAAAATGTGCAGGAGGCTAGAATGCAGAGGTGGTGGAAGTTGCTTGGCACCAGTGGGACACTAAATTTAGTATAGCAGACACTGTTTGGATGCCACTAAGTTTCAGCACTGTTTGCTATAAAAATAGCGTAGCAAAATGTTGAGGCTAGAATGCAGAGGTGGTGGAACTTTCTTGGCATCAGTGGGACACTAAATTTTGTATAGCAGACACTGTTTGGATGCCACTAAGTTTCAGCACTGTTTGCTATAAAAATAGCGTAGCAAAATGTGCAGGAGGCTACAATGCAGAGGTGGTGGAACTTGTTTGGCACCAGTGGGACACTAAATTTAATATAGCAGACACTGTTTGGATGTCACTAAGATTCAGCACTATTTGCTATAACAATAGCATAGCAAAATGTGCAGGAGGTTAGAATGCAGAGGTGGTGGAAGTTGCTTGGCACCAGTGGGACACTAAATTTTGTATAGCAGACACTGTTTGGATGTCACTAAGTTTCAGCACTGTTTGCTATGAAAATAGCGTAGCAAAATGTGCAGGAGGCTAGAATGCAGAAGTGATGGAACTTTCTTGACAACAGTGGGACATTAAATTTTGTATAGCAGACACTGTTTGGAAGTTACTAAGTTTCAGCACTGTTTGCTATAAAAATAGCGTAGTAAAATGTACAGGAGGCTAGAATGCAGAGGGGGTGGAACTTACTTGGCACCAGTGGGACACTAAATTTAATATAGCAGACACTGTTTGAATGCCACTAAGTTTTAGCACTGATTGCTAACAAAATAGCGTAGCAAAATGTGGAGGCTAGAATGCAGAGGTGGTGGAACTTGCTTGGCTCCAGTGGGACACTAAGTTACTATAGCAGACACTTTGTGGATGCCACTAAGATTCAGCACTGTTGTTTGCTATAAAAATAGCGTAGCAAAATGTGCAGGAGGGTAGATTGCAGAGGTGGTGGAACTTGCTTGTCACCAGTGGGACACTAAGTTTTGTATAGCAGACACTGTTTGGATGCCACTACGTTTCAGCACTGTTTGCTATAAAAATAGCGTAGCAAAATGTGGAGCCTAGAATGCAGAGGTGGTGGAACTTGCTTGGCACCAGTGGGACACTAAATTTAGTATAGCAGTCACTGTTTGGATGCCACGAAGTTTCAGCACTGTTTGCTATAAAAATAGCATAGCAAAATGTGCAGGAGGCTAGGTTGCAGAGGTGGTGGAACTTGCTTGGCACCAGTGGGACACTAAATTTAATATAGCAGACACTGTTTGGCTGTCACTAAGTTTCAGCACTGTTTGCTATAAAAATAGCGTAGCAAAATGTGCAGGAGGCTAGAATGCAGAAGTGATGGAACTTTCTTGACAACAGTGGGACATTAAATTTTGTATAGCAGACACTGTTTGGAAGTTACTAAGTTTCAGCACTGTTTGCTATAAAAATAGCGTAGTAAAATGTACAGGAGGCTAGAATGCAGAGGGGGTGGAACTTACTTGGCACCAGTGGGACACTAAATTTAATATAGCAGACACTGTTTGAATGCCACTAAGTTTTAGCACTGATTGCTAACAAAATAGCGTAGCAAAATGGGCAGGAGGGTAGAAGGCAGAGGTGGTGGAACTTGCTTGGCACCAGTGGGACACTAAGTTACTATAGCAGACACTTTGTGGATGCCACTAAGATTCAGCACTGTTGTTTGCTATAAAAATAGCGTAGCAAAATGTGCAGGAGGGTAGATTGCAGAGGTGGTGAAACTTGCTTGGCACCAGTGGGACACTAAGTTTTGTATAGCAGACACTGTTTGGATGCTACAAAGTTTCAGCACAGTTTGCTATAAAAATAGCGTAGCAAAATGTGGAGCCTAGAATGCAGAGGTTGTGGAACTTTCTTGGCACCAGTGGGACACTAATTTGGTATAGCAGACACTGTTTGGATGCCACTAAGTTTCAGCACTGTTTGCTATAAAAATAGCGTAGCAAAATGTGGAGACTAGAATGCAGAGGTGGTGGAACGTGCTTGGCACCAGTGGGACACTAAATTTAGTATAGCAGTCACTGTTTGGATGCCACTAAGTTTTAGCACTGTTTGCTATAAAAAAATAGCGTAGCAGAATGTGTAGGAGGGTAAATTGCAGAGGTGGTGGAACTTGCTTGGCACCAGTGGGACACTAATTTGGTATAGCAGACACTGTTTGGATGTAACTAAGTTTCAGCACTGTTTGCTATAAAAATAGAGTAGCAAAATGTGCAGGAGGCTAGAATGCAGAGGTGGTGGAACTTGCTTGGCACCAGTGGGACACTAAATTTAATATAGCAGACACTGTTTGGATGCCACTAAGTTTCAGCACTTTTTGCTACATAAATAGCGTAGGAAAATGTGAAGGCTAGAATGCAGAGGTGGTGGAACTTGCTTGGCACCAGTGGGACACTAAATTTTGTATCACTGACACTGTTTGGATGCCACTAAGTTTCAGCACTGTTTGCTATAAAAATAGCATAGCAAAATGTGCAGGAGGCTAGAATGCAGAGGTGGTCGAACTTGCTTGGCACCAGTGGGACACTAAATTTTAAATAGCAGACACTGGATGACACGAAGTTTCAGCACTGTTTGCTATAAAAATAGCATAGCAAAATGTGCAGGAGGCTAGATTGCAGAGGTGGTGGAACTTGCTTGGCACCAGTGGGACACTAATTTGGTATAGCAGACACTGTTTGGATGTAACTAAGTTTCAGCACTGTTTGCTATAAAAATAGAGTAGCAAATAGTGCAGGAGGCTAGAATGGAGAGGTGGTGGAACTTGCTTGGCACCAGTGGGACACTAAATTTAATATAGAAGACACTGTTTGGATGCCACTAAGTTTCAGCACTTTTTGCTACATGAATAGCGTAGGAAAATGTGGAGGCTAGAATGCAGAGGTGGTGGAACTTGCTTGGCACCAGTGGGACACTAAATTTTGTATAGCAGACACTGTTTGGATGCCACTAAGTTTCAGCACTGTTTGCTATAAAAATAGCATAGCAAAATGTGCAGGAGGCTAGAATGCAGAGGTGGTGGAACTTGCTTGGCACCAGTGGGACACTAATTTAGTATAACACACACTGTTTGGATGCCACTAGGTTTCAGGACTGTTTGCTATAAAAACAGCGTAGCAAATGTGCAGGAGGCTAGAATGCAGAGGTGGTGGAACTTGCTTGGAACCAGTAGGACACAAAATGTTGTATCGCTGACACTGTTTGGATGCCACTAAGATTCAGCACTGTTTGCTATAAAGATAGCATAGCAAAATGTGCAGGAGGCTAGAATGCAAAGGTGGTGGAACTTGCTTGGCACCAGTGGGACACTAATTTAGTATAGCAGACACTGTTTGGATGCCACTAAGTTTCAGCACTGTTTGCTACAAAAATAGCGTAGCAAAATATGCAGGAGGCTAGAATGCAGAGGTGGTGGAACTTTCTTGGCACCAGTGGGACACTAAATTTTGTATAGCAGACACTGTTTGGATGCCACTACATTTCAGCACTGTTTGCTATAAAAATAGCATTGCAAAATGGGCAGGAGGGTAGATTGCAGAGGTGGTGGAACTTGCTTGGCACCAGTGAGACACTAAGTTGGTATAGCAGACACTGTTTGGATGCCACTAAGTTTCAGCTCTGATTGCTATAAAAATTGCGTAGCAAAATGGGCAGGAGGGTAGAAGGCAGAGGTGGTGGAACTTGCTTGGCACCAGTGGGACACTAAGTTACTATAGCAGACACTTTGTGGATGCCACTAAGTTTCAGCACTGTTTGCTATAAAAATAGCGTAGCATAATGTGCAGGAGGCTAGAATGCAGAGGTGGTGGAACTTGCTTGGCACCAGTGGGACACTAAATTTTGTATAGCAGACACTGTTTGGAAGTTACTAAGTTTCAGCACTGTTTGCTATAAAAATAGCGTAGTAAAATGTACAGGAGGCTAGAATGCAGGGGGGGTGGAACTTACTTGGCACCAGTGGGACACTAAATTTAATATAGCAGACACTGTTTGAATGCCACTAAGTTTTAGCACTGATTGCTAAAAAGATAGCGTAGCAAAATGGGCAGGAGGGTAGAAGGCAGAGGTAATGGAACTTGCTTGGCACCAGTGGGACACTAAGTTACTATAGCAGACACTGTTTGGATGCCACTAAGTTTCAGCACTGTTTGCTACAAAAATAGCGTAGCAAAATATGCAGGAGGCTAGAATGCAGAGGTGGTGGAACTTTCTTGGCACCAGTGGGACACTAAATTTTGTATAGCAGACACTGTTTGGATGCCACTACATTTCAGCACTGTTTGCTATAAAAATAGCATTGCAAAATGGGCAGGAGGGTAGATTGCAGAGGTGGTGGAACTTGCTTGGCACCAGTGAGACACTAAGTTGGTATAGCAGACACTGTTTGGATGCCACTAAGTTTCAGCACTGTTGTTTGCTATAAAAATAGCGTAGCAAAATGTGCAGGAGGGTAGATTGCAGAGGTGGTGGAACTTGCTTGGCACCAGTGGGACACTAAGTTTTGTATAGCAGACACTATTTGGATGCTACAAAGTTTCAGCACAGTTTGCTATAAAAATAGCGTAGCAAAATGTGGAGCCTAGAATGCAGAGGTTGTGGAACTTTCTTGGCACCAGTGGGACACTAATTTGATATATTAGACACTGTTTGGATGCCACCAAGTTTCAGCACTGTTTGCTATAAAAATAGCGTAGCAAAATGTGGAGCCTAGAATGCAGAGGTGGTGGAACGTGCTTGGCACCAGTGGGACACTAAATTTAGTATAGCAGTCACTGTTTGGATGCCACGAAGTTTCAGCACTGTTTGCTATAAAAATAGCATAGCAAAATGTGCAGGAGGCTAGATTGCAGAGGTGGTGGAACTTGCTAGGCACCAGTGGGACACTAATTTGGTATAGCAGACACTGTTTGGATGTAACTAAGTTTCAGCACTGTTTGCTATAAAAATAGAGTAGCAAAATGTGCAGGAGGCTAGAATGCAGAGGTGGTGGAACTTGCTTGGCACCAGTGGGACACTAAATTTAATATAGCAGACACTGTTTGGATGCCACTAAGTTTCAGCACTTTTTGCTACATAAATAGCGTAGGAAAATGTGGAGGCTAGAATGCAGAGGTGGTGGAACTTGCTTGGCACCAGTGGGACACTAAATTTTGTATCGCTGACACTGTTTGGATGCCACTAAGTTTCAGCACTGTTTGCTATAAAAATAGCGTAGCAAAATGGGCAGGAGGGTAGAAGGCAGAGGTGGTGGAACTTGCTTGGCACCAGTGGGACACTAAGTTACTATAGCAGACACTTTGTGGATGCCACTAAGTTTCAGCACTGTTGTTTGCTATAAAAATAGCGTAGCATAATGTGCAGGAGGGTAGATTGCAGAGGTGGTGGAACTTGCTTGGCACCAGTGGGACACTAAGTTTTGTATAGCAGACACTATTTGGATGCTACAAAGTTTCAGCACAGTTTGCTATAAAAATAGCGTAGCAAAATGTGGAGCCTAGAATGCAGAGTTTGTGGAACTTTCTTGGCACCAGTGGGACACTAATTTGGTATAGCAGACACTGTTTGGATGCCACTAAGTTTCAGCACTGTTTGCTATAAAAATAGCGTAGCAAAATGTGGAGCCTAGAATGCAGAGGTGGTGGAACGTGCTTGGCACCAGTGGGACACTAAATTTAGTATAGCAGTCACTGTTTGGATGCCACGAAGTTTCAGCACTGTTTGCTATAAAAATAGCATAGCAAAATGTGCAGGAGGCTAGATTGCAGAGGTGGTGGAACTTGCTTGGCACCAGTGGGACACTAATTTGGTATAGCAGACACTGTTTGGATGTAACTAAGTTTCAGCACTGTTTGCTATAAAAATAGAGTAGCAAAATGTGCAGGAGGCTAGAATGCAGAGGTGGTGGAAATTTCTTGGCACCAGTGGGACACTAAATTTTGTATAGCAGACACTGTTTGGATGCCACTACATTTCAGCACTGTTTGCTATAAAAATAGCATTGCAAAATGGGCAGGAGGGCAGATTGCAGAGGTGGTGGAACTTGCTTGGCACCAGTGAGACACTAAGTTGGTATAGCAGACACTGTTTGGATGCCACTAAGTTTCAGCACTGATTGCTATAAAAATTGCGTAGCAAAATGGGCAGGAGGGTAGAAGGCAGAGGTGGTGGAACTTGCTTGGCACCAGTGGGACACTAAGTTACTATAGTAGACACTTTGTGGATGCCACTAAGTTTCAGCACTGTTTGCTATAAAAATAGCGTAGCAAAATGTGCAGGAGGCTAGAATGCAGAGGTGGTGGAACTTGCTTGGCACCAGTGGGACACTAAATTTTGTATAGCAGACACTGTTTGGAAGTTACTAAGTTTCAGCACTGTTTGCTATAAAAATAGCGTAGTAAAATGTACAGGAGGCTAGAATGCAGAGGGGGTGGAACTTACTTGGCACCAGTGGGACACTAAATTTAATATAGCAGACACTGTTTGAATGACACTAAGTTTTAGCACTGATTGCTAAAAAAATAGCGTAGCAAAATGGGCAGGAGGGTAGAAGGCAGAGGTGGTGGAACTTGCTTGGCACCAGTGGGACACTAAGTTACTATAGCAGACACTTTGTGGATGCCACTAAGTTTCAGCACTGTTGTTTGCTATAAAAATAGCGTAGCAAAATGTGCAGGAGGGTAGATTGCAGAGGTGGTGGAACTTGCTTGGCACCAGTGGGACACTAAGTTTTGTATAGCAGACACTATTTGGATGCTACAAAGTTTCAGCACAGTTTGCTATAAAAATAGCGTAGCAAAATGTGGAGCCTAGAATGCAGAGGTTGTGGAACTTTCTTGGCACCAGTGGGACACTAATTTGATATAGCAGACACTGTTTGGATGCCACTAAGTTTCAGCACTGTTTGCTATAAAAATAGCGTAGCAAAATGTGGAGCCTAGAATGCAGAGGTGGTGGAACGTGCTTGGCACCAGTGGGACACTAAATTTAGTATAGCAGTCACTGTTTGGATGCCACGAAGTTTCAGCACTGTTTGCTATAAAAATAGCATAGCAAAATGTGCAGGAGGCTAGATTGCAGAGGTGGTGGAACTTGCTTGGCACCAGTGGGACACTAATTTGGTATAGCAGACACTGTTTGGATGTAACTAAGTTTCAGCACTGTTTGCTATAAAAATAGAGTAGCAAAATGTGCAGGAGGCTAGAATGCAGAGGTGGTGGAACTTGCTTGGCACCAGTGGGACACTAAATTTAATATAGCAGACACTGTTTGGATGCCACTAAGTTTCAGCACTTTTTGCTACATAAATAGCGTAGGAAAATGTGGAGGCTAGAATGCAGAGGTGGTGGAACTTGCTTGGCACCAGTGGGACACTAAATTTTGTATCGCTGACACTGTTTGGATGCCACTAAGTTTCAGCACTGTTTGCTATAAAAATAGCGTAGCAAAATGGGCAGGAGGGTAGAAGGCAGAGGTGGTGGAACTTGCTTGGCACCAGTGGGACACTAAGTTACTATAGCAGACACTTTGTGGATGCCACTAAGTTTCAGCACTGTTGTTTGCTATAAAAATAGCGTAGCAAAATGTGCAGGAGGGTAGATTGCAGAGGTGGTGGAACTTGCTTGGCACCAGTGGGACACTAAGTTTTGTATAGCAGACACTATTTGGATGCTACAAAGTTTCAGCACAGTTTGCTATAAAAATAGCATAGCAAAATGTGGAGCCTAGAATGCAGAGGTTGTGGAACTTTCTTGGCACCAGTGGGACACTAATTTGGTATAGCAGACACTGTTTGGATGCCACTAAGTTTCAGCACTGTTTGCTATAAAAATAGCGTAGCAAAATGTTGAGGCTAGAATGCAGAGGTGGTGGAACTTTCTTGGCATCAGTGTGACACTAAATTTTGTATAGCAGACACTGTTTGGAAGTTACTAAGTTTCAGCACTGTTTGCTATAAAAATAGCGTAGTAAAATGTACAGGAGGCTAGAATGCAGAGGGGGTGGAACTTACTTGGCACCAGTGGGACACTAAATTTAGTATAGCAGTCACTGTTTGGATGCCACGAAGTTTCAGCACTATTTGCTATAAAAATAGCATAGCAAAATGTGCAGGAGGCTAGGTTGCAGAGGTGGTGGAACTTGCTTGGCACCAGTGGGACACTAATTTGGTATAGCAGACACTGTTTGGATGTAACTAAGTTTCAGCACTGTTTGCTATAAAAATAGAGTAGCAAAATGTGCAGGAGACTAGAATGCAGAGGTGGTGGAACTTCCTTGGCACCAGTGGGACACTAAATTTAATATAGCAGACACTGTTTGGATGCCACTAAGTTTCAGCACTTTTTGCTACATAAATAGCGTAGGAAAATGTGGAGGCTAGAATGCAGAGGTGGTGGAACTTGCTTGGCACCAGTGGGACACTAAATTTTGTATCACTGACAGTGTTTGGATGGCACTAAGTTTCAGCACTGTTTGCTATTAAAATAGCATAGCAAAATGTGCAGGAGGCTAGAATGCAGAGGTGGTGGAACTTGCTTGGCACCAGTGGGACACTAATTTAGTATAACACACACTGTTTGGATGCCACTAGGTTTCAGGACTGTTTGCTATAAAAACAGCGTTGCAAAATGTGCAGGAGGCTAGAATGCAGAGGTGGTGGAACTTGCTTGGAACCAGTAGGACACAAAATTTTGTATCGCTGACACTGTTTGGATGCCACTAAGTTTCAGCACTGTTTGCTATAAAGATAGCATAGCAAAATGTGCAGGAGGCTAGAATGCAGAGGTGGTGGAACTTGCTTGGCACCAGTGGGACACTAATTTAGTATAGCAGACACTGTTTGGATGCCACTAAGTTTCAGCACTGTTTGCTACAAAAATAGCGTAGCAAAATATGCAGGAGGCTAGAATGCAGAGGGGGTGGAACTTACTTGGCACCAGTGGGACACTAAATTTAATATAGCAGACACTGTTTGAATGCCACTAAGTTTTAGCACTGATTGCTAAAAAAATAGCGTAGCAAAATGGGCAGGAGGGTAGAAGGTAGAGGTGGTGGAACTTGCTTGGCACCAGTGGGACACTAAGTTATTATAGCAGACACTTTGTGGATGCCACTAAGTTTCAGCACTGTTGTTTGCTATAAAAATAGCGTAGCAAAATGTGCAGGAGGGTAGATTGCAGAGGTGGTGGAACTTGCTTGGCACCAGTGGGACCCTAAGTTTTGTATAGCAGACACTGTTTGGATGCTACTAAGTTTCAGCACAGTTTGCTATAAAAAAAGCGTAGCAAAATGTGGAGCCTAGAATGCAGAGGTGGTGGAACTTTCTTGGCACCAGTGGGACACTAATTTGGTATAGCAGACACTGTTTGGATGCCACCAAGTTTCAGCACTGTTTGCTATAAAAATAGCGTAGCAAAATGTGGAGCCTAGAATGCAGAGGTGGTGGAACGTGCTTGGCACCAGTGGGACACTAAATTTAGTATAGCAGTCACTGTTTGGATGCCAGTTAGTTTCAGCACTGTTTGCTATAAACATAGCATAGCAAAATGTGCAGGAGGCTAGAATGCAGAAGTGGTGGAACCTGCTTGGCACCAGTGGGACACTAAATTTAGTCTCGCAGACACTGTTTGGATGCTACTAAGTTTCAGCACAGTTTGCTATAAAAATAGCGTAGCAAAATGTGCAGGAGGCTAGAATGCAGAGGTGGTGGAACTTGCTTGGCACCAGTGGGACACTAATTTAGTATAGCAGTCACTGTTTGGATGCCACTAAGTTTCAGCACTGTTTGCTATAAAAATAGCGTAGCAAAATGTGGAGAAGGGTAGATTGCAGAGGTGGTGGAACTTGCTTGCCACCAGTGGGACACTAAATTTAATATAGCAGACACTGTTTGGATGCCGCTATGTTTTAGCACTGTTTGCTATAAAAATAGCATAGCAAAATGTGGAGGCTAGAATGCAGAGGTGGTGGAACTTTCTTGGCACCAGTGGGACTTTAAATTTAATATAGCAGACACTGTTTGGATGCCACTAAGTTTCAGCACTGTTTGCTATAAAAATAGCGTAGCAAAATGTGCAGGAGGCTAGAATGCAGAGGTGGTGGAACTTGTTTGGCACCAGTGGGACACTAAATTTAGTATAGCAGACACTGTTTGGATGTCACTAAGATTTAGCACTGTTTGCTATAAAAATAGCATAGCAAAATGTGCAGGAGGCTAGAATGCAGAGGTTGTGGAAGTTGCTTGGCACCAGTGGGACACTAAATTTTGCATAGCAGACACTGTTTGGATGTCACTAAGTTTCAGCACTGTTTGCTATAAAAATAGCGTAGCAAAATGTGCAGGAGGCTAGAATGCAGAGGTGGTGGAACTTGCTTGGCACCAGTGGGACACTAAATTTTGTATAGCAGACTCTGTTTGGATGCCACTACGTTTCAGCACTGTTTGCTATAAAAATAGCGTAGCAAAATGTGCAGGAGGCTTGAATGCAGAGGTGTTGGAACTTGCTTTGCACCAGTGGGACACTAAATTTTATATAACAGACACTGTTTGGATGCCACTAATTTTCAGCACTGTTTGCTATAAAAATAGCATAGCAAAATGTGCAGGAGGCTAGAATGTAGAGGTGGTCGAACTTGCTTGGCACCAGTGGGACACTAAATTTTGTATCGCTGACACTGTTTGGATGCCACTAAGTTTCAGCACTGTTTGCTATAAAAATAGCGTAGCAAAATGGGCAGGAGGGTAGAAGGCAGAGGTGGTGGAACTTGCTTGGCACCAGTGGGACACTAAGTTACTATAGCAGACACTTTGTGGATGCCACTAAGTTTCAGCACTGTTGTTTGCTATAAAAATAGCGTAGCATAATGTGCAGGAGGGTAGATTGCAGAGGTGGTGGAACTTGCTTGGCACCAGTGGGACACTAAGTTTTGTATAGCAGACACTATTTGGATGCTACAAAGTTTCAGCACAGTTTGCTATAAAAATAGCGTAGCAAAATGTGGAGCCTAGAATGCAGAGTTTGTGGAACTTTCTTGGCACCAGTGGGACACTAATTTGGTATAGCAGACACTGTTTGGATGCCACTAAGTTTCAGCACTGTTTGCTATAAAAATAGCGTAGCAAAATGTGGAGCCTAGAATGCAGAGGTGGTGGAACGTGCTTGGCACCAGTGGGACACTAAATTTAGTATAGCAGTCACTGTTTGGATGCCACGAAGTTTCAGCACTGTTTGCTATAAAAATAGCATAGCAAAATGTGCAGGAGGCTAGATTGCAGAGGTGGTGGAACTTGCTTGGCACCAGTGGGACACTAATTTGGTATAGCAGACACTGTTTGGATGTAACTAAGTTTCAGCACTGTTTGCTATAAAAATAGAGTAGCAAAATGTGCAGGAGGCTAGAATGCAGAGGTGGTGGAAATTTCTTGGCACCAGTGGGACACTAAATTTTGTATAGCAGACACTGTTTGGATGCCACTACATTTCAGCACTGTTTGCTATAAAAATAGCATTGCAAAATGGGCAGGAGGGCAGATTGCAGAGGTGGTGGAACTTGCTTGGCACCAGTGAGACACTAAGTTGGTATAGCAGACACTGTTTGGATGCCACTAAGTTTCAGCACTGATTGCTATAAAAATTGCGTAGCAAAATGGGCAGGAGGGTAGAAGGCAGAGGTGGTGGAACTTGCTTGGCACCAGTGGGACACTAAGTTACTATAGTAGACACTTTGTGGATGCCACTAAGTTTCAGCACTGTTTGCTATAAAAATAGCGTAGCAAAATGTGCAGGAGGCTAGAATGCAGAGGTGGTGGAACTTGCTTGGCACCAGTGGGACACTAAATTTTGTATAGCAGACACTGTTTGGAAGTTACTAAGTTTCAGCACTGTTTGCTATAAAAATAGCGTAGTAAAATGTACAGGAGGCTAGAATGCAGAGGGGGTGGAACTTACTTGGCACCAGTGGGACACTAAATTTAATATAGCAGACACTGTTTGAATGACACTAAGTTTTAGCACTGATTGCTAAAAAAATAGCGTAGCAAAATGGGCAGGAGGGTAGAAGGCAGAGGTGGTGGAACTTGCTTGGCACCAGTGGGACACTAAGTTACTATAGCAGACACTTTGTGGATGCCACTAAGTTTCAGCACTGTTGTTTGCTATAAAAATAGCGTAGCAAAATGTGCAGGAGGGTAGATTGCAGAGGTGGTGGAACTTGCTTGGCACCAGTGGGACACTAAGTTTTGTATAGCAGACACTATTTGGATGCTACAAAGTTTCAGCACAGTTTGCTATAAAAATAGCGTAGCAAAATGTGGAGCCTAGAATGCAGAGGTTGTGGAACTTTCTTGGCACCAGTGGGACACTAATTTGATATAGCAGACACTGTTTGGATGCCACTAAGTTTCAGCACTGTTTGCTATAAAAATAGCGTAGCAAAATGTGGAGCCTAGAATGCAGAGGTGGTGGAACGTGCTTGGCACCAGTGGGACACTAAATTTAGTATAGCAGTCACTGTTTGGATGCCACGAAGTTTCAGCACTGTTTGCTATAAAAATAGCATAGCAAAATGTGCAGGAGGCTAGATTGCAGAGGTGGTGGAACTTGCTTGGCACAAGTGGGACACTAATTTGGTATAGCAGACACTGTTTGGATGTAACTAAGTTTCAGCACTGTTTGCTATAAAAATAGAGTAGCAAAATGTGCAGGAGGCTAGAATGCAGAGGTGGTGGAACTTGCTTGGCACCAGTGGGACACTAAATTTAATATAGCAGACACTGTTTGGATGCCACTAAGTTTCAGCACTTTTTGCTACATAAATAGCGTAGGAAAATGTGGAGGATAGAATGCAGAGGTGGTGGAACTTGCTTGGCACCAGTGGGACACTAAATTTTGTATCGCTGACACTGTTTGGATGCCACTAAGTTTCAGCACTGTTTGCTATAAAAATAGCGTAGCAAAATGGGCAGGAGGGTAGAAGGCAGAGGTGGTGGAACTTGCTTGGCACCAGTGGGACACTAAGTTACTATAGCAGACACTTTGTGGATGCCACTAAGTTTCAGCACTGTTGTTTGCTATAAAAATAGCGTAGCAAAATGTGCAGGAGGGTAGATTGCAGAGGTGGTGGAACTTGCTTGGCACCAGTGGGACACTAAGTTTTGTATAGCAGACACTATTTGGATGCTACAAAGTTTCAGCACAGTTTGCTATAAAAATAGCATAGCAAAATGTGGAGCCTAGAATGCAGAGGTTGTGGAACTTTCTTGGCACCAGTGGGACACTAATTTGGTATAGCAGACACTGTTTGGATGCCACTAAGTTTCAGCACTGTTTGCTATAAAAATAGCGTAGCAAAATGTTGAGGCTAGAATGCAGAGGTGGTGGAACTTTCTTGGCATCAGTGTGACACTAAATTTTGTATAGCAGACACTGTTTGGAAGTTACTAAGTTTCAGCACTGTTTGCTATAAAAATAGCGTAGTAAAATGTACAGGAGGCTAGAATGCAGAGGGGGTGGAACTTACTTGGCACCAGTGGGACACTAAATTTAGTATAGCAGTCACTGTTTGGATGCCACGAAGTTTCAGCACTATTTGCTATAAAAATAGCATAGCAAAATGTGCAGGAGGCTAGGTTGCAGAGGTGGTGGAACTTGCTTGGCACCAGTGGGACACTAATTTGGTATAGCAGACACTGTTTGGATGTAACTAAGTTTCAGCACTGTTTGCTATAAAAATAGAGTAGCAAAATGTGCAGGAGACTAGAATGCAGAGGTGGTGGAACTTCCTTGGCACCAGTGGGACACTAAATTTAATATAGCAGACACTGTTTGGATGCCACTAAGTTTCAGCACTTTTTGCTACATAAATAGCGTAGGAAAATGTGGAGGCTAGAATGCAGAGGTGGTGGAACTTGCTTGGCACCAGTGGGACACTAAATTTTGTATCACTGACACTGTTTGGATGGCACTAAGTTTCAGCACTGTTTGCTATTAAAATAGCATAGCAAAATGTGCAGGAGGCTAGAATGCAGAGGTGGTGGAACTTGCTTGGCACCAGTGGGACACTAATTTAGTATAACACACACTGTTTGGATGCCACTAGGTTTCAGGACTGTTTGCTATAAAAACAGCGTTGCAAAATGTGCAGGAGGCTAGAATGCAGAGGTGGTGGAACTTGCTTGGAACCAGTAGGACACAAAATTTTGTATCGCTGACACTGTTTGGATGCCACTAAGTTTCAGCACTGTTTGCTATAAAGATAGCATAGCAAAATGTGCAGGAGGCTAGAATGCAGAGGTGGTGGAACTTGCTTGGCACCAGTGGGACACTAATTTAGTATAGCAGACACTGTTTGGATGCCACTAAGTTTCAGCACTGTTTGCTACAAAAATAGCGTAGCAAAATATGCAGGAGGCTAGAATGCAGAGGGGGTGGAACTTACTTGGCACCAGTGGGACACTAAATTTAATATAGCAGACACTGTTTGAATGCCACTAAGTTTTAGCACTGATTGCTAAAAAAATAGCGTAGCAAAATGGGCAGGAGGGTAGAAGGTAGAGGTGGTGGAACTTGCTTGGCACCAGTGGGACACTAAGTTATTATAGCAGACACTTTGTGGATGCCACTAAGTTTCAGCACTGTTGTTTGCTATAAAAATAGCGTAGCAAAATGTGCAGGAGGGTAGATTGCAGAGGTGGTGGAACTTGCTTGGCACCAGTGGGACCCTAAGTTTTGTATAGCAGACACTGTTTGGATGCTACTAAGTTTCAGCACAGTTTGCTATAAAAAAAGCGTAGCAAAATGTGGAGCCTAGAATGCAGAGGTGGTGGAACTTTCTTGGCACCAGTGGGACACTAATTTGGTATAGCAGACACTGTTTGGATGCCACCAAGTTTCAGCACTGTTTGCTATAAAAATAGCGTAGCAAAATGTGGAGCCTAGAATGCAGAGGTGGTGGAACGTGCTTGGCACCAGTGGGACACTAAATTTAGTATAGCAGTCACTGTTTGGATGCCAGTTAGTTTCAGCACTGTTTGCTATAAACATAGCATAGCAAAATGTGCAGGAGGCTAGAATGCAGAAGTGGTGGAACCTGCTTGGCACCAGTGGGACACTAAATTTAGTCTCGCAGACACTGTTTGGATGCTACTAAGTTTCAGCACAGTTTGCTATAAAAATAGCGTAGCAAAATGTGCAGGAGGCTAGAATGCAGAGGTGGTGGAACTTGCTTGGCACCAGTGGGACACTAATTTAGTATAGCAGTCACTGTTTGGATGCCACTAAGTTTCAGCACTGTTTGCTATAAAAATAGCGTAGCAAAATGTGGAGAAGGGTAGATTGCAGAGGTGGTGGAACTTGCTTGCCACCAGTGGGACACTAAATTTAATATAGCAGACACTGTTTGGATGCCGCTATGTTTTAGCACTGTTTGCTATAAAAATAGCATAGCAAAATGTGGAGGCTAGAATGCAGAGGTGGTGGAACTTTCTTGGCACCAGTGGGACTTTAAATTTAATATAGCAGACACTGTTTGGATGCCACTAAGTTTCAGCACTGTTTGCTATAAAAATAGCGTAGCAAAATGTGCAGGAGGCTAGAATGCAGAGGTGGTGGAACTTGTTTGGCACCAGTGGGACACTAAATTTAGTATAGCAGACACTGTTTGGATGTCACTAAGATTTAGCACTGTTTGCTATAAAAATAGCATAGCAAAATGTGCAGGAGGCTAGAATGCAGAGGTTGTGGAAGTTGCTTGGCACCAGTGGGACACTAAATTTTGCATAGCAGACACTGTTTGGATGTCACTAAGTTTCAGCACTGTTTGCTATAAAAATAGCGTAGCAAAATGTGCAGGAGGCTAGAATGCAGAGGTGGTGGAACTTGCTTGGCACCAGTGGGACACTAAATTTTGTATAGCAGACTCTGTTTGGATGCCACTACGTTTCAGCACTGTTTGCTATAAAAATAGCGTAGCAAAATGTGCAGGAGGCTTGAATGCAGAGGTGTTGGAACTTGCTTTGCACCAGTGGGACACTAAATTTTATATAACAGACACTGTTTGGATGCCACTAATTTTCAGCACTGTTTGCTATAAAAATAGCATAGCAAAATGTGCAGGAGGCTAGAATGTAGAGGTGGTCGAACTTGCTTGGCACCAGTGGGACACTAAATTTTAAATAGCAGACACTGGATGCCACTAAGTTTCAGCACTTTTTGCTATAAAAATAGCGTAGCAAAATGTGCAGGAGGCTAGAATGCAGAGGTGGTGGAAGTTGCTTGGCACCAGTGGGACACTAAATTTAGTATAGCAGACACTGTTTGGATGCCACTAAGTTTCAGCACTGTTTGCTATAAAAATAGCGTAGCAAAATGTTGAGGCTAGAATGCAGAGGTGGTGGAACTTTCTTGGCATCAGTGGGACACTAAATTTTGTATAGCAGACACTGTTTAAATGCCACTAAGTTTAAGCACTGTTTGCTATAAAAATAGCGTAGCAAAATGTGCAGGAGGCTACAATGCAGAGGTGGTGGAACTTGTTTGGCACCAGTGGGACACTAAATTTAATATAGCAGACACTGTTTGGATGTCACTAAGATTCAGCACTATTTGCTATAAAAATAGCATAGCAAAATGTGCAGGAGGTTAGAATGCAGAGGTGGTGGAAGTTGCTTGGCACCAGTGGGACACTAAATTTTGCATAGCAGACACTGTTTGGATGTCACTAAGTTTCAGCACTGTTTGCTATAAAAAAAAGCGTAGCAAAATGTGCAGGAGGCTAGAATGCAGAGGTGATGGAACTTTCTTGACAACAGTGGGACACTAAATTTTGTATAGCAGACACTGTTTGGAAGTTACTAAGTTTCAGCACTGTTTGCTATAAAAATAGCGTAGTAAAATGTACAGGAGGCTAGAATGCAGAGGGGGTGGAACTTACTTGGCACCAGTGGGACACTAAATTTAATATAGCAGACACTGTTTGAATGCCACTAAGTTTTAGCACTGATTGCTAAAAAATAGCGTAGCAAAATGGGCAGGAGGGTAGAAGGCAGAGGTGGTGGAACTTGCTTGGCACCAGTGGGACACTAAGTTACTATAGCAGACACTTTGTGGATGCCACTAAGATTCAGCACTGTTGTTTGCTATAAAAATAGCGTAGCAAAATGTGCAGTAGGGTAGATTGCAGAGGTGGTGGAACTTGCTTGGCACCAGTGGGACACTAAGTTTTGTAAAGCAGACACTGTTTGGATGCTACAAAGTTTCAGCACAGTTTGCTATAAAAATAGCGTAGCAAAATGTGGAGCCTAGAATGCAGAGGTTGTGGAACTTTCTTGGCACCAGTGGGACACTAAATTTAGTATAGCAGACACTGTTTGGATGCCACTAAGTTTCAGCACTGTTTGCTATAAAAATAGCGTAGCAAAATGTTGAGGCTAGAATGCAGAGGTGGTGGAACTTTCTTGGCATCAGTGGGACACTAAATTTTGTATAGCAGACACTGTTTGGAAGTTACTAAGTTTCAGCACTGTTTGCTATAAAAATAGCGTAGTAAAATGTACAGGAGGCTAGAATGCAGAGGGGGTGGAACTTACTTGGCACCAGTGGGACACTAAATTTAGTATAGCAGTCACTGTTTGGATGCCACGAAGTTTCAGCACTATTTGCTATAAAAATAGCATAGCAAAATGTGCAGGAGGCTAGGTTGCAGAGGTGGTGGAACTTGCTTGGCACCAGTGGGACACTAATTTGGTATAGCAGACACTGTTTGGATGTAACTAAGTTTCAGCACTGTTTGCTATAAAAATAGAGTAGCAAAATGTGCAGGAGACTAGAATGCAGAGGTGGTGGAACTTGCTTGGCACCAGTGGGACACTAAATTTAATATAGCAGACACTGTTTGGATGCCACTAAGTTTCAGCACTTTTTGCTACATAAATAGCGTAGGAAAATGTGGAGGCTAGAATGCAGAGGTGGTGGAACTTGCTTGGCACCAGTATGACACTAAATTTTGTATCACTGACACTGTTTGGATGCCACTAAGTTTCAGCACTGTTTGCTATAAAAATAGCATAGCAAAATGTGCAGGAGGCTAGAATGCAGAGGTGGTCGAACTTGCTTGGCACCAGTGGGACACTAAATTTTAAATAGCAGACACTGGATGACACGAAGTTTCAGCACTGTTTGCTATAAAAATAGCATAGCAAAATGTGCAGGAGGCTAGATTGCAGAGGTGGTGGAACTTGCTTGGCACCAGTGGGACACTAATTTGGTATAGCAGACACTGTTTGGATGTAACTAAGTTTCAGCACTGTTTGCTATAAAAATAGAGTAGCAAATAGTGCAGGAGGCTAGAATGCAGAGGTGGTGGAACTTGCTTGGCACCAGTGGGACACTAAATTTAATATAGCAGACACTGTTTGGATGCCACTAAGTTTCAGCACTTTTTGCTACATGAATAGCGTAGGAAAATGTGGAGGCTAGAATGCAGAGGTGGTGGAACTTGCTTGGCACCAGTGGGACACTAAATTTTGTATAGCAGACACTGTTTGGATGCCACTAAGTTTCAGCACTGTTTGCTATAAAAATAGCATAGCAAAATGTGCAGGAGGCTAGAATGCAGAGGTGGTGGAACTTGCTTGGCACCAGTGGGACACTAATTTAGTATAACACACACTGTTTGGATGCCACTAGGTTTCAGGACTGTTTGCTATAAAAACAGCGTTGCAAAATGTGCAGGAGGCTAGAATGCAGAGGTGGTGGAACTTGCTTGGAACCAGTAGGACACAAAATTTTGTATCGCTGACACTGTTTGGATGCCACTAAGTTTCAGCACTGTTTGCTATAAAGATAGCATAGCAAAATGTGCAGGAGGCTAGAATGCAGAGGTGGTGGAACTTGCTTGGCACCAGTGGGACACTAATTTAGTATAGCAGACACTGTTTGGATGCCACTAAGTTTCAGCACTGTTTGCTACAAAAATAGCGTAGCAAAATATGCAGGAGGCTAGAATGCAGAGGGGGTGGAACTTACTTGGCACCAGTGGGACACTAAATTTAATATAGCAGACACTGTTTGAATGCCACTAAGTTTTAGCACTGATTGCTAAAAAAATAGCGTAGCAAAATGGGCAGGAGGGTAGAAGGTAGAGGTGGTGGAACTTGCTTGGCACCAGTGGGACACTAAGTTATTATAGCAGACACTTTGTGGATGCCACTAAGTTTCAGCACTGTTGTTTGCTATAAAAATAGCGTAGCAAAATGTGCAGGAGGGTAGATTGCAGAGGTGGTGGAACTTGCTTGGCACCAGTGGGACCCTAAGTTTTGTATAGCAGACACTGTTTGGATGCTACTAAGTTTCAGCACAGTTTGCTATAAAAAAAGCGTAGCAAAATGTGGAGCCTAGAATGCAGAGGTGGTGGAACTTTCTTGGCACCAGTGGGACACTAATTTGGTATAGCAGACACTGTTTGGATGCCACCAAGTTTCAGCACTGTTTGCTATAAAAATAGCGTAGCAAAATGTGGAGCCTAGAATGCAGAGGTGGTGGAACGTGCTTGGCACCAGTGGGACACTAAATTTAGTATAGCAGTCACTGTTTGGATGCCAGTTAGTTTCAGCACTGTTTGCTATAAACATAGCATAGTAAAATGTGCAGGAGGCTAGAATGCAGAAGTGGTGGAACCTGCTTGGCACCAGTGGGACACTAAATTTAGTCTCGCAGACACTGTTTGGATGCTACTAAGTTTCAGCACAGTTTGCTATAAAAATAGCGTAGCAAAATGTGCAGGAGGCTAGAATGCAGAGGTGGTGGAACTTGCTTGGCACCAGTGGGACACTAATTTAGTATAGCAGTCACTGTTTGGATGCCACTAAGTTTCAGCACTGTTTGGTATAAAAATAGCGTAGCAAAATGTGGAGAAGGGTAGATTGCAGAGGTGGTGGAACTTGCTTGCCACCAGTGGGACACTAAATTTAATATAGCAGACACTGTTTGGATGCCGCTATGTTTTAGCACTGTTTGCTATAAAAATAGCATAGCAAAATGTGGAGGCTAGAATGCAGAGGTGGTGGAACTTTCTTGGCACCAGTGGGACTTTAAATTTAATATAGCAGACACTGTTTGGATGCCACTAAGTTTCAGCACTGTTTGCTATAAAAATAGCGTAGCAAAATGTGCAGGAGGCTAGAATGCAGAGGTGGTGGAACTTGTTTGGCACCAGTGGGACACTAAATTTAGTATAGCAGACACTGTTTGGATGTCACTAAGATTTAGCACTGTTTGCTATAAAAATAGCATATCAAAATGTGCAGGAGGCTAGAATGCAGAGGTGGTGGAAGTTGCTTGGCACCAGTGGGACACTAAATTTTGCATAGCAGACACTGTTTGGATGTCACTAAGTTTCAGCACTGTTTGCTATAAAAATAGCGTAGCAAAATGTGCAGGAGGCTAGAATGCAGAGGTGGTGGAACTTGCTTGGCACCAGTGGGACACTAAATTTTGTATAGCAGACTCTGTTTGGATGCCACTACGTTTCAGCACTGTTTGCTATAAAAATAGCGTAGCAAAATGTGCAGGAGGCTTGAATGCAGAGGTGTTGGAACTTGCTTTGCACCAGTGGGACACTAAATTTTATATAACAGACACTGTTTGGATGCCACTAATTTTCAGCACTGTTTGCTATAAAAATAGCATAGCAAAATGTGCAGGAGGCTAGAATGTAGAGGTGGTCGAACTTGCTTGGCACCAGTGGGACACTAAATTTTAAATAGCAGACACTGGATGCCACTAAGTTTCAGCACTTTTTGCTATAAAAATAGCGTAGCAAAATGTGCAGGAGGCTAGAATGCAGAGGTGGTGGAAGTTGCTTGGCACCAGTGGGACACTAAATTTAGTATAGCAGACACTGTTTGGATGTCACTAAGTTTCAGCACTGTTTGCTATAAAAATAGCGTAGCAAAATGTTGAGGCTAGAATGCAGAGGTGGTGGAACTTTCTTGGCATCAGTGGGACACTAAATTTTGTATAGCAGACACTGTTTAAATGCCACTAAGTTTAAGCACTGTTTGCTATAAAAATAGCGTAGCAAAATGTGCAGGAGGCTACAAAGCAGAGGTGGTGGAACTTGTTTGGCACCAGTGGGACACTAAATTTAATATAGCAGACACTGTTTGGATGTCACTAAGATTCAGCACTATTTGCTATAAAAATAGCATAGCAAAATGTGCAGGAGGTTAGAATGCAGAGGTGGTGGAAGTTGCTTGGCACCAGTGGGACACTAAATTTTGCATAGCAGACACTGTTTGGATGTCACTAAGTTTCAGCACTGTTTGCTATAAAAAAAGCGTAGCAAAATGTGCAGGAGGCTAGAATGCAGAGGTGATGGAACTTTCTTGACAACAGTGGGACACTAAATTTTGTATAGCAGACACTGTTTGGAAGTTACTAAGTTTCAGCACTGTTTGCTATAAAAATAGCGTAGTAAAATGTACAGGAGGCTAGAATGCAGAGGGGGTGGAACTTACTTGGCACCAGTGGGACACTAAATTTAATATAGCAGACACTGTTTGAATGCCACTAAGTTTTAGCACTGATTGCTAAAAAATAGCGTAGCAAAATGGGCAGGAGGGTAGAAGGCAGAGGTGGTGGAACTTGCTTGGCACCAGTGGGACACTAAGTTACTATAGCAGACACTTTGTGGATGCCACTAAGATTCAGCACTGTTGTTTGCTATAAAAATAGCGTAGCAAAATGTGCAGGAGGGTAGATTGCAGAGGTGGTGGAACTTGCTTGGCACCAGTGGGACACTAAGTTTTGTATAGCAGACACTGTTTGGATGCTACAAAGTTTCAGCACAGTTTGCTATAAAAATAGCGTAGCAAAATGTTGAGGCTAGAATGCAGAGGTGGTGGAACTTTCTTGGCATCAGTGGGACACTAAATTTTGTATAGCAGACACTGTTTGGAAGTTACTAAGTTTCAGCACTGTTTGCTATAAAAATAGCGTAGTAAAATGTACAGGAGGCTAGAATGCAGAGGGGGTGGAACTTACTTGGCACCAGTGGGACACTAAATTTAGTATAGCAGTCACTGTTTGGATGCCACGAAGTTTCAGCACTATTTGCTATAAAAATAGCATAGCAAAATGTGCAGGAGGCTAGGTTGCAGAGGTGGTGGAACTTGCTTGGCACCAGTGGGACACTAATTTGGTATAGCAGACACTGTTTGGATGTAACTAAGTTTCAGCACTGTTTGCTATAAAAATAGAGTAGCAAAATGTGCAGGAGACTAGAATGCAGAGGTGGTGGAACTTGCTTGGCACCAGTGGGACACTAAATTTAATATAGCAGACACTGTTTGGATGCCACTAAGTTTCAGCACTTTTTGCTACATAAATAGCGTAGGAAAATGTGGAGGCTAGAATGCAGAGGTGGTGGAACTTGCTTGGCACCAGTGGGACACTAAATTTTGTATCACTGACACTGTTTGGATGCCACTAAGTTTCAGCACTGTTTGCTATAAAAATAGCATAGCAAAATGTGCAGGAGGCTAGAATGCAGAGGTGGTCGAACTTGCTTGGCACCAGTGGGACACTAAATTTTAAATAGCAGACACTGGATGACACGAAGTTTCAGCACTGTTTGCTATAAAAATAGCATAGCAAAATGTGCAGGAGGCTAGATTGCAGAGGTGGTGGAACTTGCTTGGCACCAGTGGGACACTAATTTGGTATAGCAGACACTGTTTGGATGTAACTAAGTTTCAGCACTGTTTGCTATAAAAATAGAGTAGCAAATAGTGCAGGAGGCTAGAATGCAGAGGTGGTGGAACTTGCTTGGCACCAGTGGGACACTAAATTTAATATAGCAGACACTGTTTGGATGCCACTAAGTTTCAGCACTTTTTGCTACATGAATAGCGTAGGAAAATGTGGAGGCTAGAATGCAGAGGTGGTGGAACTTGCTTGGCACCAGTGGGACACTAAATTTTGTATAGCAGACACTGTTTGGATGCCACTAAGTTTCAGCACTGTTTGCTATAAAAATAGCATAGCAAAATGTGCAGGAGGCTAGAATGCAGAGGTGGTGGAACTTGCTTGGCACCAGTGGGACACTAATTTAGTATAACACACACTGTTTGGATGCCACTAGGTTTCAGGACTGTTTGCTATAAAAACAGCGTTGCAAAATGTGCAGGAGGCTAGAATGCAGAGGTGGTGGAACTTGCTTGGAACCAGTAGGACACAAAATTTTGTATCGCTGACACTGTTTGGATGCCACTAAGTTTCAGCACTGTTTGCTATAAAGATAGCATAGCAAAATGTGCAGGAGGCTAGAATGCAGAGGTGGTGGAACTTGCTTGGCACCAGTGGGACACTAATTTAGTATAGCAGACACTGTTTGGATGCCACTAAGTTTCAGCACTGTTTGCTACAAAAATAGCATAGCAAAATATGCAGGAGGCTAGAATGCAGAGGTGGTGGAACTTTCTTGGCACCAGTGGGACACTAAATTTTGTATAGCAGACACTGTTTGGATGCCACTACATTTCAGCACTGTTTGCTATAAAAATAGCATTGCAAAATGGGCAGGAGGGTAGATTGCAGAGGTGGTGGAACTTGCTTGGCACCAGTGAGACACTAAGTTGGTATAGCAGACACTGTTTGGATGCCACTAAGTTTCAGCACTGATTGCTATAAAAATTGCGTAGCAAAATGGGCAGGAGGGTAGAAGGCAGAGGTGGTGGAACTTGCTTGGCACCAGTGGGACACTAAGTTACTATAGCAGACACTTTGTGGATGCCACTAAGTTTCAGCACTGTTTGCTATAAAAATAGCGTAGCAAAATGTGCAGGAGGCTAGAATGCAGAGGTGGTGGAACTTGCTTGGCACCAGTGGGACACTAAATTTTGTATAGCAGACACTGTTTGGAAGTTACTAAGTTTCAGCACTGTTTGCTATAAAAATAGCGTAGTAAAATGTACAGGAGGCTAGATTGCAGAGGGGGTGGAACTTACTTGGCACCAGTGGGACACTAAATTTAATATAGCAGACACTGTTTGAATGACACTAAGTTTTAGCACTGATTGCTAAAAAAATAGCGTAGCAAAATGGGCAGGAGGGTAGAAGGCAGAGGTGGTGGAACTTGCTTGGCACCAGTGGGACACTAAGTTACTATAGCAGACACTTTGTGGATGCCACTAAGTTTCAGCACTGTTGTTTGCTATAAAAATAGCGTAGCAAAATGTGCAGGAGGGTAGATTGCAGAGGTGGTGGAACTTGCTTGGCACCAGTGGGACACTAAGTTTTGTATAGCAGACACTGTTTGGATGCTACAAAGTTTCAGCACAGTTTGCTATAAAAATAGCGTAGCAAAATGTGGAGCCTAGAATGCAGAGGTTGTGGAACTTTCTTGGCACCAGTGGGACACTAATTTGGTATAGCAGACACTGTTTGGATGCCACTAAGTTTCAGCACTGTTTGCTATAAAAATAGCGTAGCAAAATGTGGAGCCTAGAATGCAGAGGTGGTGGAACGTGCTTGGCACCAGTGGGACACTAAATTTAGTATAGCAGTCACTGTTTGGATGCCACGAAGTTTCAGCACTGTTTGCTATAAAAATAGCATAGCAAAATGTGCAGGAGGCTAGATTGCAGAGGTGGTGGAACTTGCTTGGCACCAGTGGGACATTAAATTTAATATAGCAGACACTGTTTGGATGCCACTAAGTTTCAGCACTTTTTGCTACATAAATAGCGTAGGAAAATGTGGCGGCTAGAATGCAGAGGTGGTGGAACTTGCTTGGCACCAGTGGGACACTAAATTTTGTATCGCTGACACTGTTTGGATGCCACTAAGTTTCAGCACTGTTTGCTATAAAAATAGCATAGCAAAATGTGCAGGAGGCTAGAATGCAGAGGTGGTGGAACTTGCTTGGCACCAGTGGGACACTAATTTAGTATAACACACACTGTTTGGATGCCACTAGGTTTCAGGACTGTTTGCTATAAAAACATCGTAGCAAAATGTACAGGAGGCTAGAATGCAGAGGTGGTGGAACTTGCTTGGAACCAGTAGGACACAAAATTTTGTATCGCTGACACTGTTTGGATGCCACTAAGTTTCAGCACTGTTTGCTATAAAGATAGCATAGCAAAATGTGCAGGAGGCTAGAATGCAGAGGTGGTGGAACTTGCTTGGCACCAGTGGGACACTAATTTAGTATAGCAGACACTGTTTGGATGCCACTAAGTTTCAGCACTGTTTGCTACAAAAATAGCGTAGCAAAATATGCAGGAGGCTAGAATGCAGAGGTGGTGGAACTTTCTTGGCACCAGTGGGACACTAAATTTTGTATAGCAGACACTGTTTGGATGCCACTACATTTCAGCACTGTTTGCTATAAAAATAGCATTGCAAAATGGGCAGGAGGGTAGATTGCAGAGGTGGTGGAACTTGCTTGGCACCAGTGGGACACTAAGTTGGTATAGCAGACACTGTTTGGATGCCACTAAGTTTCAGCACTGATTGCTATAAAAATTGCGTAGCAAAATGGGCAGGAGGGTAGAAGGCAGAGGTGGTGGAACTTGCTTGGCACCAGTGGGACACTAAGTTACTATAGCAGACACTTTGTGGATGCCACAAAGTTTCAGCACTGTTTGCTATAAAAATAGCGTAGCAAAATGTGCAGGAGGCTAGAATGCAGAGGTGGTGGAACTTGCTTGGCACCAGTGGGACACTAAATTTTGTATAGCAGACACTGTTTGGAAGTTACTAAGTTTCAGCACTGTTTCCTATAAAAATAGCGTAGTAAAATGTACAGGAGGCTAGAATGCAGAGGGGGTGGAACTTACTTGGCACCAGTGGGACACTAAATTTAATATAGCAGACACTGTTTGAATGCCACTAAGTTTTAGCACTGATTGCTAAAAAAATAGCGTAGCAAAATGGGCAGGAGGGTAGAAGGTAGAGGTGGTGGAACTTGCTTGGCACCAGTGGGACACTAAGTTACTATAGCAGACACTTTGTGGATGCCACTAAGTTTCAGGACTGTTGTTTGCTATAAAAATAGCGTAGCAAAATGTGCAGGAGGGTAGATTGCAGAGGTGGTGGAACTTGCTTGGCACCAGTGGGACCCTAAGTTTTGTATAGCAGACACTGTTTGGATATTACTAAGTTTCAGCACAGTTTGCTATAAAAAAAGCGTAGCAAAATGTGGAGCCTAGAATGCAGAGGTGGTGGAACTTTCTTGGCACCAGTGGGACACTAATTTGGTATAGCAGACACTGTTTGGATGCCACTAAGTTTCAGCACTGTTTGCTATAAAAATAGCGTAGCAAAATGTGGAGCCTAGAATGCAGAGGTGGTGGAACGTGCTTGGCACCAGTGGGACACTAAATTTAGTATAGCAGTCACTGTTTGGATGCCAGTTAGTTTCAGCACTGTTTGCTATAAACATAACATAGCAAAATGTGCAGGAGGCTAGAATGCAGAAGTGGTGGAACCTGCTTGGCACCAGTGGGACACTAAATTTAGTCTCGCAGACACTGTTTGGATGCTACTAAGTTTCAGCACAGTTTGCTATAAAAATAGCGTAGCAAAATGTGCAGGAGGCTAGAATGCAGAGGTGGTGGAATTTGCTTGGCACCAGTGGGACACTAATTTAGTATAGCAGTCACTGTTTGGATGCCACTTAGTTTCAGCACTGTTTGCTATAAAAATAGCATAGCAAAATTTGCAGTAGACTAGAATGCAGAGGTGGTGGAACTTTCTTGGCACCAGTGAAACACAAAATTTTGTATAGCAGACACTGTTTGGATGCCACTAAGTTTCAGCACTGTTTGCTATAAAAATAGCATAGCAAAATGTGCAGGAGGCTATAATGCAGAAGTGGCGGAACTTGCTTGGCACCAGTGGGACACTAAATTTAGTCTTGCAGACTCTGTTTGGATGCTACTAAGTTTCAGCACAGTTTGCTATAAAAATAGCGTAGCAAAATGTGCAGAAGGCTAGAATGCAGAGGTGGTGGAACTTGCTTGGCACCAGTGGGACACTAATGTAGTATAGCAGTCACTGTTTGGATGCCACTTAGTTTCAGCACTGTTTGCTATAAAAATAGCATAGCAAAATTTGCATGAGGCTAAAATGCAGAGGTGGTGGAACTTTCTTGGCACCAGTGAAACACAAAATTTTGTATAGCAGACACTGTTTGGATGCCACTAAGTTTCAGCACTGTTTGCTATAAAAATAGCATAGCAAAATGTGCAGGAGGCTATAATGCAGAAGTGGCGGAACTTGCTTGGCACCAGTGG